>NC_031971.2:15078400-15378400 GCF_001858045.2 Oreochromis niloticus | reverse complement strand
GTGGTCTGAGACTGTAAACTCATGGGAGATAAGCTGCCGCTGGTCTGCTTTCACTGTCTGACAAGCAAGCAAGTGAACAAACTTTAGCATCATAAGAGATGAGTGTCGTGTTGTAACCACCATTGGTCAACATGTGTGACGTGTAGGAGATGGAGTGAAAAAATAGTGGATAACTTACATTAGCAAGGAAAACTCTAACCATGATGGCAAGCAGCTCTGATCATGTCCATAAAACAAGACAACACATTTTAATATTTTAATTCTCTCCATAGATATTGACAGCAAATGTCACATGCTGATCAATCTTTTAAATTCAGCTAATTTTTTGGAATTAATATTTTAATACACTTTGAAAAAAATTGAGATGTAGACCTGCATTTCTGACCTTATAAACAACAGTTTTTTGTTTTGATTTGTCAAATATCCTCCCAGGACAGCTACTGCAAACATATGCTTTATAGAATATGATGCTGGACATTAAGCAGCATATAAATTATTTAAAATGAGCTCAGTCTTAAACATATGCAGCAATGATATTAATCCATTTAACACTGATGGAGGGAATTTTCCACAGATGAATTTTTTTTACTTTTGAAACTTTATGCACAATTTTCCATTATTTTATTTTATTTTAATTTTTTGAAATGATGATGAACAAGATGTTTTCATGGTATTTTATTGGTTCTTTTCCCAAAGGAATAGTTTAAAAGTTCCTCCACCGCTAGTCATTTTCAATTAATTGTAAAGAAGTTTTGGTAATATTTGGTAATATTTTAATTTTTGGTAGATATCCACAATAAGTATCTTGTTAGACATCACTAGAGGTTGAAAATTACTGGGCAACCAGGCCTTACTGTTTTTAAGATATACCTGTAGTTTAATTGATTTATTTGTGTTAGCTGTTTCATAGAAAAATATAGCCAGACATCATCTGCATAGCAATGAAAATGTATGATAAGTGTTCTAACAATTGGGGGAAGTGTGTATAATATGAAAGTACTGGTCCCAGCACAGAAGCCTATGGAAGTCCATGGCTAACCTTTGTGTAAGACTCCCCATTTGCATGAACAAACTGGAACCTATTAGATAGATATGAGCAGAGGAGCATATTTCCTTTAATAACAGTGTATTCTAATAAATACTGCATTGAAGTCTAGCATAGAGAGTAACTGTTAGAGGCTGTAAGAAGATCACTGGTAGCCTTCACTGGTGCTGTTTCTGTGCTATGATGAACTCTAAGTCCTCATTGGTTCCTGAATCCTGATTTATAACAACTTGTCATAACGCCTTATTTTTGTGTCACAAAAACCGAGTCGTGTCTGTCACTTTCTAAAACCTTTCCTCTTGCTACCAGTAGAAGTGACTCAAAGATGCTGCTTCTGGTCCATGAATCTCTTAATTGCCTGGAGCCAGATTACATGTCTGACATGCTTTCAATTTATCAACCCAACAGCTTTCTCAGGTCACTAGACAGATGTCTCCTTCAAATTCCCAGACCTCATTCTAAATCTGGCGATAGAGATCAGTGTTTATGCACCCAAAGCACAGAACAGCCTGCGCGCTTGTTTGAAGCTTGCAAAAACACTATCTTTACCTAATTAGCGTTTTACATATCTTTTTACTTGGAGTTGTCCATCTCTGTCTATTTATTTGGACACTTTTCATTGTTTTTCTGACACCTCTGAAAGCCCTTTGCACTACTTCTGTATATGATTGCATTTGTCAAATTAACACCAACGTGTGCACAGACTGACTCAAAGCTGCTGTGACCTCTAACGGGATAATTCTCATGTTATTACACTGCAACACCTAACAGCAGCCAAATGCAGGCTTGTATTGGTCCCAAGTTGGATGAAAGCGTTTTCTCCTGAGGAAAAGTGTGATCACGATGAAAGCCTAACAACATGGCAGTCTCGGGAATCACTGCTGCGCAATATTTTGCAGATGGTGAGTATAATTAGTGTCCTGGTATTAAAGGCACTTCCAGTAATGGTTCCTTCCTGCTCTCACTGGCTCA
The DNA here is from genome assembly GCF_001858045.2 of Oreochromis niloticus. NCBI lineage: Eukaryota > Metazoa > Chordata > Actinopteri > Cichliformes > Cichlidae > Oreochromis > Oreochromis niloticus. The sequence goes on along the minus strand of NC_031971.2, from coordinate 15,376,383 downwards.
GGGTAGCATTTAACCCAGATAAAAGTTTAATTTCTTTTAATTATTTCACTCATAGTTGCAAGATTTGTACATCTTGCTTGGGTACTCAGGTATCAGGTGGCACTGTCCACTGAATAATCATGCTGATTTATTGAGACTGGATTTAAATAACTAATGAGCATGCCAGCTGTATCTAAAGTGTGCAGATGTGTGCACTTCTGACAAAAACTTGGTCGATCCCCTAGACGCACAACAAGCAGCAGGGAAATAAAAATGCCTTGCCGAAGCTGCTCGTGGTTTGCTACTCAGAAGTCGTCCAGCAGTAAAAAGCTGAGAAAGGTTCAGCTTAATGGCAGTTTCCTATAACAGTCTGGTGATACCCATTTGCACCTGTGCTTTTAACGTCTCTGGAAAAAGAGGCACAGATGTTTTCTACTGCAGATGTTTTCTACTGCAGCTCAGCTTAGTTTAAAAAAGAAAAACAACTTAAGGGAACGCAGGACGATCCAGTCTCCAGTCAGTGGTTTCATAGTTCACTGATATGACTGTAGCATTAAGCACATGGACATTTGGAGACACTGATGTGGGCTGAAAGTTTGTCCTTCTGCAGTCTGCATGCCAGTGTGTATCTACTAAAGTAACTTTTCATTAGTGTTTGTGTTTTTAGGTCCTTTTTTAGGCCTCCATGTCCCAGCTTCTCCTGGACCTATTATCCACTGGGAACAGAGGTGCCTCTGCCTCGGTGTCTCTTTAGATCCAGATCAAACTTCAACATCTTTGAAAGTGAAACAGTAGTAGTTTGAATAACAGTCTGGGTTATTTCCTTGGGAAAAGGAGCACATGGCCCTATCATCTGTTAATGTGTTGTGGTAATCATCTTTGGTCCAGATGTTTATCACACTGGTGAAAAAGAAATACTACAAATACTACAAAGCTGACAGGAGGTTGAGGATCACATGTGGTGCCAGAGCCCGACTGGTCAGTAACAGGATCCTTCAATCATGAGTCACATGATTTCACATGTCAGGCTTGTTTGGAAACTAATAATTATGACCCAAAGTGTCTGTCAACATGTCACAGTTTGCGTGCTTCAAACAGCACTTCCTGTTCCTGACCTGAATTCTCGCTGCAGATGTTCATGCATGTGTTCTGTACAATGAGCGAATTTTACCATAATTTCATGAGCTCATTTATTCCACCTACAAATATTTAGATACCCTGACATAGTAACAGCTGTGATGGACTGCAGTCCCACTTGATTAGCCTGAATGACTTCATACTCAGCACTTGCTCATGGACTGTTTTTTTTTTGTTTTTTTTGTTTTTTTAACCTGTCCCGTTTGGTTCTTTTGCCATCAGAATTATTGTCTAAAGGCGAAGAAAGATGCCCAACGGATTTACTTTACCAAATGGACCATCCCAGCCTTGCCGTAATGGTCCATTTGATTCACCTTTTATTGTTTATTTTATTTTCACTTGCTGAATACGGGACAGACTTGACTGGGGGAAGGAAAGGGGAGAAAGAAAGAGGGAAAGAAAAACAGCGGGGAAGAGGGACGGGGGAAAAGGGCAAAAAACCAAAAACCAACAAAATAAGCAGACAAAAAATACATATATCGATCACCTGGATCACCTGTTGAGAAAGAAAGAAGAAAGCAAGCAGAAGAAAACGAGAGTAATAAACATCATCACAATGATATATGGGAATATGACAGTAAATACTAAATATTAAACATTATTGTGCAGTACGTAAGATCGACAGCGCACAGTGTGCTTTGAGGTAAGAGCCAAAAAGGGTGTAGTTTGTGTGTGTGATCACCTGTGTGTACACCTGTGAGCATGGACGCGCTTGTTTTTTTTAAAAGGTTCCTTCATGTAATGATCGGCTAGAGGGTGTGGGGGGCCACTGCCCCGTCCTCCAGGGCATGACCCAGGTATGGAGGAGATCAAAACTCTAGACATCCAGAGGCCCCCAGAACACAAGAGACCAAGGAAGACCAACAGAGGGGCAGCCGCGTCACTATCCCAGAAAGAGCTGAGGAGAGTCCCAGATGAGGGGTCACTCAGCAGCCGCGGAGCAGAAGCCAGGGGGGGTTGCAGTGACGTGCCCGTGAGCTCCGCCGGCAGCCAGCTGTGCCTGAGTGACCGAGCTCTGGGCCAAGAGGCCGAGGGCACCCCGCCTCCGAAGTGGCCCGAGCGAGCCCCAAGCTCCAGGCCCCGATAAGCAGCCGCCAAGGAGTGAGCCGGTGTGTACCTGGGCGCCCACCCCCGGACACACAGAACCACCAATGCACCGATGTCTGAGGGCGTCCGCCACCGGCAGGGGAAGTGGTGGGGGAGATAGGCCTCCAAACCTTGGAGGGCCTGAGATGTCCCCAGAGAGGTGGCGTCTGATACCCAACCTGACATATAGACACAGACATACAGGCACACACAGATAGAAACATCCATTTCCACCCTCATGCTCTCATAAGCAATTATTCCACACTCAACCAACGTGGAGACAGACATAAAGAGACGCTGTACACACAATCCTCATGGACTGTTAAAAGGAACAGACTTATCTCTGTGGTCCAACTACCCTGCCACTCTGTTATACCTGGCAGCAACCTGTGCTCACTCCCAACTCTGCTGTTGCTCATTCACAAACCGCTGGCCTCACATTGTGATGCACTCCGTACCCTTTAGGTATTCTCCAACATGCCAGTCCGACAGAGTTCAACATGACATATACACACAATGTTATTACAGTTAAAAGTGCTCCAGTGGTGGCCACTCTTGTGGAATGTGTAACTGTAGTAACCAAGGGCACATTGATCCAGTTTGACCAAGTCCACATTTGCTTAGGTTCCCTCAGAGACTGGCACCTGTTGGTCTTTGAAGGATCATGGGGGAAATCTCCAAACAGTGTATTAGTAAAATAGCATGGGAGTGATCGTACATGGTATGTAAGGAACAGAGGTCGTACAGATGCCAGAGCATGCCTTGACATCTCTTTGTGGGCTGTGTATGTTCTCCCTGGGCGTGCATGGGTTTTCTCTGGGTTCTCTGGCTTCCTCTCACAATCCAAAGATGTGCTTTTTAGTTCATTGGTGAACCTAAATTGGCCATTTATGTGAGGTAGATAACTTATTTGAAGTATATAGTTAAAGTGCAACTTGTAGTTGAAAGTGCTTTGGGCACCTGAGATGCCATTTCAGCGAGTGTGGGAAAAAGCATGCACAACATTGCTTTGAATGCACAGACTAATATACAATAAGTATTTGCAATAAGTATTTGTAAGTGTTAAATAGTGTTGAATTAATGTTGATAATTATAGTTGTAGGGTTTTTTATGATATGGTGATATCATGATATGATATGATTGGTCTGGGTCACCATACCGTAAAATATGAACAGTGTGTAAGGGTTAATACATGATGAGAAGAGGTGGGAGGGCAGGTGGGACGATGGCCTCAGTTTTCTGATAAACCAGTGTGAATCCACCCACCCATTATTAACAGTTTCTTCAATTACAGGAAATAAGACTCAGTTCGTGGTAAACTGGACAGGTCCTTTAAACGGTTAAAATTGCTTTCAGCCCGGGACACGCGCATTTTCAGAATTGTGCAGGAGGTCAGGGCATCGGGGATTCGAGCTCTGTTGAGTCATAAGCGTGCTCCAGAAGGGTTTGTCATGCCTGAGCTCTGCCTGCGGCACTCTCCTGCTCAGGAGCTGTCAGCAGCAGCGTCTCCCTGCCAAGCCACAGCGGGCAGAGGCAGGCGCATGAAAGCACCAGCTCCAACCTCCACACACACAAACAGACGCACATAAGTGCTTAAACCGGGAGGAAAAAAAAGAGTGTAAATAAAACTCTATTCGTCTGACATCAAAAATCCGCTAAATCCTTGAAACTTCTGTTCCATATTCATGCAAACATAATAAATCTATCTCGCCGATGCTCACGCACTCTGTCCTCTGTTGCAGAAAATTGACCATATAATTAGCACTTGGGGTGAATTTGCTTACTCATCTCCTCTGCAGATAAATGAGAGCACACACCGTTGCACACCTTGTGCTCATCAGTTACCCGAGTGAGACAGGTGGTGCTGGATAGTCAGCGTGTGTGCCCTCTCCATAGCAGTATGTGCTGGCATCCTCCCCTGCCACACTTTCGCCGCCTACGCACACGAGCGTTGCAGATGGGCCCTGGTGTAGCGTGAATGCTCCTTCGCAGTCCTCCGTGCAAGGAAAACACAAAGTCACTTGCTCACCTTTAAAGCTTACAAAGTCAAGGTCAGTAGCACAGAGGTCATTTGCACAGTTTACTGGTCAATTAACCCATTAGTGAAAGAAAACAAATGTGATTCATGTTTGCTGACTGTTAATTAATTAAAGTCATTCATCAAATAAACATTTACAGCTTCCTAGATGAGAGGATTGGCAGGTTTTCCTTTGTATTATTTTGGTATTTTGGGTCCTAACCATTTTAAATATTTTATGAAAGATGCAAAAAACATTTAATTGATTTTGACAGTAATCAGTGGCAGCTCTTCATTGTTTAAAAGCATCCTTTTAACATGTGTAATTGAGTGATGGCTTGTACTCAAACGAGAGTTACCTGTTATTATAAGAGCGTAACACAGGCGGGTTAAATGTTGGTGACGTGCCTCTCAAACTTCCCCTTTTAATAGTTTGGATATGTTTAACTGCTCTTTTGCCGCAGCACATTTTTTTCAGGGTATTAACACAAATTGTTCAATGTGTTAAATGTTAATTTTTTAAACAAATGTGATTCTCATTTACCTGTAAAGTACAAATGCAGATAGTGTGGATAAACCTCGTCAGGAATGGCCAAGGTATCTTCACGACCAGTGTCGCAAAACAAGCTATACAGCCATGACAGCAAGGGTCATGGATGGGTCAAGCGCCTGGACAGAGTCCTGATCTCAACCTGATAAAACACCTTTGGGATGAATTAAGAGTGGAAACTGTGGCTACGTCCACACTAATGGGTTTTCGTTTGAAAACGCATCGTTTTCTCTCCGTTTTGGCCTCCTGTCCACAGCGTCTTCCCCAAGGAAAAACGCAGCGTTTTGAAAACGCTCTCGAAAACGAATAAATTTCAAAACGGAGCTGTCCCGTCGCAGTGTGGACACCCGAAAACGCAGACTTTCTAAAACAATGATGCATTTTAGTCATGTGATGCAGTCATGTGACCGATTAAACAAAGATAGCGGAGTGCATTATACAGTGGTTGTTTTGATTGCTCTCAATTTTGACAGCCCTAAAAAAGATGAATATCAGTTTGTACATGCTCCAGATAGCTTTCCTTCAAATTCTTTAATTTTCACTCGCTTTTGCGCATGCGCAGGACTGGAACGTAAGCGTTTTCGGCCGTTTCAATGTGGACGCACAAATCTGTGAAAACAACTGAAAACGAATAATTATGTCTATAACTTCTGTTCCCTGAAGGAGAGGAACGAGGTACAACACATAAGTATGGGATATCACGCCCTCGCGTGTCCTGGCTGAAGAAACCTTTATTCACGCCTTTAAGGCAGATGACATGTGATGACACGCGCACGGCCCCGCCTGCACATATAGCCGCTGTCATCACAGTCATCCCTCAGTTCGATAGCCGCTCTTCACCGAGCCAAACTGCTCAGTGGGGCCACCTTGTGTTGTACCTCGTTCCTCTCCTTCAGGGAACAGAAGTTATAGACATAACTATTCGTTCCCTTTCAGTCGATTCACTCGGTACAACACATAAGTATGGGATATATATACACGCCCCGCAGAGCAGCCACCGAACCGGAATCGGGCCACCACTTCCTTAGTGAGTGGTAGACCCAGCAGAAAGGACAGCATGAGCCACCGAAGGGGCTGTAACGTCCAACCGATAAAACTGCACAAAAGTGTGCGGTGATGCCCAACTAGCTGCCGCACAAATATCAGCTACAGGCACCCCTCTAAAAAGAGCCCATGAGGTTGCCATCCCCTTGGTGGAATGAGCTCTCACCCCGTGGGGCAAAGCAAGACCTCTGGTGCCGTATGCCAGTGAGATAGCTTCTATAATCCAGTGGGACAGCCTCTGTTTGGACAGAGATCTACCTCTATTTGGATTGGCGAAGCAGACAAACAGCTGATCACATAAACGCACATTCTGAGTGCGCTCAATGTAGGCGCGTAGCACACGCACTGGACAAAGAGAATGCATCCTCCTCTGCTCCTCAGATGCAAAAGGAGGGGAGCAAAAGCTCAGCAACTCAAACTCCATTGAGCTATAAGATGCAGGCATGATCTTGGGAAAATAGGCAGCATTTGGATGCAATACGGCCTTGTGGCCATCAGGAGAAAACTGTGTGCAGGCGGGATGCACGGACAGCGCATGAAGGTCACCCACTCGCTTTGCCGAAGCCAAAGCGAGAAGTAATGCAGTCTTATATGAAAGAAATTTCATATCCACAGACTCGATGGGTTAAAACGGGGGGCTACAAAGGGCCTCCAGCACCAAAGACAAGTCCCAAGCAGGGACACTGGACTTAAGCACGGGTCTCAGCCGGCGAACCCCTTTCAGAAAACGTATGGCGAGGGGATGTGCACCTGGTGTCACCCCGTCAAAGCCAATATGACAAGCAGATATAGCTGCTAAATAAACCTTAATTGTCGAAAATGAAAGGCCCTTATCCAGCAGCTCCTGCAGGAATGTCAAAACATCCACAATAGAGCACTGAAATGGGAGAGTGTGGCGGTCCTGGCACCATTGCTCGAAGGATCGCCATTTGTATGTGTGAATGTGTGTGTGAATGGGTGAATGACTGGATATGTAAAGCGCTTTGGGGCCCTTAGGGACTAGAAAGCGCTATATAAATACAGGCCATTTACCATTTTACCATTTGTAAGCGTACAAGCCTCTAGTAGATGAGGCCCTAGCGCTCTGAATTGTCGCTATCACACTAGGTGGCAAACCCTTAGCAATCAAGTTTAGCCTCTCAGCAGGTAAGCATGAAGGCGCCACAGATCTGGGCGCGGATGAAACACTTCTCCTCCTGCCTGAGAGAGGAGATCCCTGCGTAATAAGCTTCCGTGTGCTTCTTCCTCAGATCGAATCTAGCCTGAATGGCTTCAAGTGAATGTCCGAATAACCCAGCCGCAGACACTGGTGCGTCCAGATACACAGCTCTGTCCCTATCCGGGACGTCAGAGAGGGTCAGCCACAGGTGCCTCTGCGCCACTACTGTCGAAGCCATCCCTCTGCCCAGGGAGAGCGCTGCACAGCGAGACGCACGGAGGATGTAATCTGTGGCGACTCTGACCTCGTTAAGAAGAGATGCCAAAGGGCTGTCATCAGGAACCAGCGATCCGAGCTCCGCCAGGCACATTGCCTGGTACGTCTGGAGCATGGTGACGGAGCTCATGGCGCGAGCAGTGCCGGCCTGAGCCCGATAAATCTTCTCCAGCTGCGAAGCAGAGAATCTGCAGTGCTTGGACGGCAGAGTTGCGGGGCCGCCGACACCATGGTTATGGGACGGGGCCAGATAAGCAGCCAGAGACGGCTCCATAGGGGGTGGGTTAGCTAAGCCAGCCCCCTCGGCGCCGTCCAACTCCATATGCTGTCCATAGCCGGTAGACAGAGGTTTGTCCAATGATGCTGTTAGCTCGCAGAGAAAGTCTGGGAACATGGGAAGGCAGTTTTTGGCCGTTGCGGGCTCCGGTGGGAGGAAAAAACCCGCGAACCGCGACGGCTTCTGAGCTGGCGGAGGAGAGGGCCAGTCCACCTGCAGCTTCTCAGCAGCGCGGCGAAACAGGGAAAAAAGAGAGGTGTCATCATGGCCGACCGGCGCAGCAGCGGCGGCACATTGGGCCAACAATGAGCTCTCCTGCTCATCCTCCGACAAACCATGGATGTCCAGGCCGATGTCCAGCACGTCATCGTCTTCCTGGGGAGCGCTGGCGGGCTTCAACCCAGGCTGAAGCCCGTCAGCGCTCCTGCATGGTTCCGGCTCGTCATCGGCTAACCCGTCAACATATTCCATGTGGTCAGCCCAGCTAATTGCGGGGACATCGACCGGGAAATCCTCGTCTTCGGACTCGGACGAAGCCGGGGCTCCAGACTCTGACAGGAGAGGGTCATGCCGTGCGACAGCCGAGCGTCCCAGCACTTTTTCCACAAACGTCACCCGTCTTTCCAGGGTCGAGCGCCGGAGCTGGCGACAAAACGCACAGGCTTCGGGCTCCGTCAACGCTCTCCTAGCATGGACGATCCCCAGGCAGACAGGGCAGGCATCGTGCTGGTCGCTGTCGTGCAAACAGAAACCACATCCCTGAGGACAGGGCCGAACCGAAGATTTCTGCTTTGCTCGCTTCGGTTTGGAGTCCATTCCAAAACGCAAAGCGAAACGCTGCACAGGAAAAACTTGAAATTAGCGCTCCGCGGGCAGCCTACACACCAACTGGGCGGTGGAGGCTAACACCAACAGGGGCAGTTAAGCTAAGTTCAAGTCGGCAGACAACGGAGCTAACTAGCAGCAGCTAGCTAGCCCAACTCAGCAGAGGTGTTCTCAGCGAGGTGAAGAGCGTAAGAACTGAGGGATGACTGTGATGACAGCGGCTATATGTGCAGGCGGGGCCGTGCGCGTGTCATCACACGTCATCTGCCTTAAAGGCGTGAATAAAGGTTTCTTCAGCCAGGACACGCAAGGGCGTGATATCCCATACTTATGTGTTGTACCGAGTGAATCGACTGAAAGGGAACGCTAGCTCGGACGCGGAGCGTTTTCAGATTTATCCGGGCTAGTGTGGACGTAGCCTGTGAGCCAGGCCTTCTCATCCAAAATCAGTGGCCAAACGCTGGTCATAAATTCCTTTAAACACTCCTAAACCTCAAAAAGTCTTCCCAGAAGAGTTGAAGCTGTTGTAGCTGTGTGGACTGACATCAACTCTATGGATTAAGAATGGATGTCACTAAAGTTCATCGGTGTGTGAAAGCAGACGAGTGAATACTGTTGGCAATATAGTGTAAGATCTGATGGGCCAGAATTGGCCCGGCGAAAACAACAGCCCAGTCCACTGGACAGCTCTGAAAAATGTGAACTGTAAGTATCTGTGTCATTCTCTGAATGATAAAGACCTCCCCCATGGTCACTCATACTACACCAAAGTAACTAACTATTAGATAAGCAACTAAATGACAGAAAGATTCCAGTTTTTTCATTCTGGATTACAGAAAACTTTATTTTATAATTGCAGAATATTCTGGACAATCAGCCACCAGAACTGTTTCTGTAATTTCAGAGTGGTGCTGAGAGATTTCTTCCATCTGCAACAGCATAATTTCTTTATGTAGAAAAGCTGAGATGTACTGTTGAAATTGCACCTTCTTTTTCTTATATGAAGAAATCACAGAGATTAAATGTGTAGTTAAACTTCTTTACACTGACAGAAAGGGAGTTTCACCGGTCCGGCCCACTTGAGATCAAAGTGGGCTGTATGTGGCTCACAATGTAAAATGAGTTTGACATCCCTGCTCTGTGAAGTTTTGTAGATCAGTGGCAGGCTGAGCTCAGGTGTTGTAGATTAGAAACAAGCTGAAAGAAATGTGTGCGTAAGATTTTAGGATTTTATCATCTGGATAAACTGATTTTTATATCCATGTTCATTCATGTTTATATTCATAATCCTTATATACAAAAAGCCATTAAAGTCATGTAGAAGGGGCTCTTCTATAAGTCTCATGTTTTTCTAATAGGCACCAGGCTGGGCTTCCTCTCATTGTAGAAAGAAGTCTGTAAGAAAATCATCCTGTTTGTCTCAGTGAACATTTTCCTGCTGAATTTATGACCCGAATCATAGTTACAGATCTTATTTAACAAAACACGATGTTCACTTTGTAAATGAAAGTAAAATATAGGATAAAGCAAGCTCTACTGTGATTGATAAATCACCACCACACGTGTGCAGTGTGATCGGTTCTTCTGTCAGAGCCACACCTCACTCGTCTCATCGGGCCTCAAAAAACCCACGATGGAGAAGACTCAAGTTAAAACTTCCCGATAATGTGTGTCAGACTGTGTGACCTGCATTTGTGGCCTGTATAGAGTGAGGGTTAAATTAAAACAGATTAGAGGTACAGACCAGAATTTATTGATTTTTTTATTAGATTTCATTTGTTTGCTTGAAGAAAAGGTGAAGATGTCACAAGGGAAAGTTGGATTCAAGGTTACTAAAACTAAACTAAAACTTAAAATGAGACATTAAAAAAAACTTGGAACATTGAAAATGATGTTGTGAATTTGGAAAACTAAAACTAAAATTGAGATCATGAGTTTTAGTATTTGTTACTTTGGTAAAAAGTGAAAACTTGCCTGATGAAGATCTATTGAGACTCTGGACATCCTCAGGACTGCTTATTGTAATACATGTGCTCGTTTTCTGACATATACCCTCCATACAATAATAATAAAAAAGACTAAAGCTAACACAGAAACTAATAAAAACTAAACTGAAAGAAGGAAATCCACTCTGGAAACTGAAACTGCACTGATTTAAATAAATAAATACAAACATGGGATCTGACAAAAGAAAGACAGGCCTGTAAACACACATGAAGAAGTGCGTGGGGGTGGGACAAAAGTGAGAACAATGAAAACAGAGGTGAAACTAATGAGGACAAGGCAGACAAACAAAGGGAAAGATCAGAAGCCTGCACTACAAAGCAGGCAACTTCACTAGACTTCTTCCAGTTTTTGATTGGTCAGAGGCCACTAACGTTACCGCTGCACGGTAGCTTGATTGATGCACCCCGGGTTAACTTATTGACTTGATAATAACCTTTGCGTGACGGCTTATCCTGCCGTTGTGAGGCCAAATGAAGTCAGATAACGGAAATGAATCCTGGTGGTGAACCTGCTTCGAGCAAGACACACGAGAAAGTAACCTTCAAAGTGAAACTAATAACTAACACTGAGGCAGGAAGACAAAACAAGATGACAGAGACAGAAGGACACAGTGGAAACGAGAAACTTGGAACAAACCTTAAAAAAAATCTAACAGGCAAAACAGAACAAATACATTACAAAAAGCCGGGACAGTGACATGCCAAGGTGCCCCCTGGGGGATGGCCCTGAACTGCTCTGTGCAGGGGGCTAGAAAAGAAACACTGAATCACTGATAGTGTAATGACATCCTGACATCTCCCTCCTCGGGCAGTTTGCTACCAATTGACACAGTAACTCATGCGGCCCTGAACACTGATGACTGCCATGTCCCCTCATGATTAACACATGACTAACACATGACCTCAGTGACCCACAGGCAGGGATGGAAGCGGTAGTCGGATCCTTAAATTAAGCATCAAAAGGAAAAACCGGGAGAAAACATCAAAGGTTTAAAGCAGAATTAGGACTACAAATCAGACCACGTCTATCCACCCGAGTATTTATTCACTAATTTGTTTGGAGCTTTTTCTCAAGACAGCGTGAGGTTGCATAGGGTGGGCTTGATTACAGCAAGACTTGTGTCCATTTTTATCTTCCATCAGTAGCCACAGATACTAGAAAACACCTCTGTGTAGAGCTTGTGACCTGTAATAATGGATTATATAGTGTAAGTTGATCATTTGAGTGTGTAAAGACAAAGAAAATACTGATCCTGCGTATGTAACATTTAACAATCTATTGCTAACTGGCCAAGAACAAAGTTATGTAACAAGAAGTGTAATGCATTACTTTCTGCAGGCCATTTTTTAAGCTAATAGTTACTCTGATATGTTTGAGAGTAACAGGCCCAAAACTGGTGTGAAATAAGTGTTGCATGTGGTTTTGACTTTGCCATTGGATAAAACAGAAGTTTTTTCCATAATTTAAAATAACAATGTGTTGTTGAGGTCCATGGCTCCGGCGTCGATATGAATGACGCCTGTAGTTTTGCCTCAAACTGACAGGCTCTTGACACTGAATTAGCAGCAGCCAGGCATGAAAACCATCAGGGCAATCAAAGAGCCGCAGCAGATCTGATCTGCCTCGTATTCACCTGGGTCTTATTAACCGTGCCGGATTTTAAAGAGAGAGGAGAAAGAAAAAAAAAAAGGTGAGTGAATATTTCTGCTTCTGTCTCTCTCAAACCGGATTTTTGTGCTCAAGAATGCCTCTGACACATCTCATTAAGAAACACAAGATGTGATTTGGTGCACTGCTGAGCTGTGATTAAACACAGGAATCCATTCAAATTGCCAATTTTGCCACTGACAAACCTGGCATTTCAATAGGACTTTCAAGAACTTAACGCTTCCCCTTCAAAACCGTTAAGTTTTGAAGAAGGTCAGACGTGTCGAGCTCATACAAAAACCTTGGAGCCAGAGTAACAGGGAACGGGTGTACCTGCTGACCTCCCTGCCTTAAACGTACGTGCTTATCCAGAGGGCAAGCATCAAGATTAATGGCAGACATCAGCATCAGCTCCCTTAAGGAGACAAGGGTGTTGCAGATCTACCTATAGGTTTATGGATCATTGGTGAGCTCAAGTACTGTAACTCCATTCAGCATCATCCGCTGACAACAGGTTATGGTGATTAAGTACTCCTTTATCAGTTCTCAGCCTACAACAAAGTCCAAAATAGGATTAAGCACAGAAGTGGAACGCTACCACTGCTAATGCTACGGCCCTTTGAGAATCCGCTGGCAATGAGGAGAGCCACGACGCTGCAGGGCAGGATTACTGAACAAAGAGATGGAGGGATATGGAATGAGGTGCGAGAGCCCCTCTCCACCTCTTCTATCGCAACATCCCGACCCTTAAACGCTCAGCAGGGGAGAATCCTTCGCTCGTTTCCATCTCTCATGTCGGCGGCGTGTTGTTTGTCGCTGGATGAGTTAGTGCTGAGGGCAACGGCAGACGTGCTTCTTTTGAGTGGTGAGAGCACAGAGAGGGGTGTTCATTCATCAAGAGGAAGTGCAGTGCAATCGAGGCAGTAAGTGTAAAGTAGATAAATGGCTAATAACCTCAAGGAACGAGATGATTCATCACTTCCTAAAATTAAGTTCATTAAAGGACTGCCTGTGGAGATACATCAGCGTCTGCTCTTAAAGACAATCTTGTTTGTTACAGTATGTGAACCGTGAAACATTTTCTCCAAGAAAAATACGATTTTGAAAAGACAGAAAAATCTGCATTGCAACACAGCTGCGACTAATGTTTTATTATTAAAATGTTAATTACTTTAGCAGTGATGTTCTTGACATTTTAGAATTAGATATATTAAATTATTGCCTTTAAAATGCAGCATGGAAATAAGAATCTTAAATAAAAGATGTTGCTGTGCTTTCTGCCAAAATACAAGCTGGATCAGGCTGAGATCAGGTGACTGAGTCGACCATTGCAGAACATTTCCCAAAAGCTCTCGAGTTCTTTCACAGTGTGTCTCTGGTCACTGGTTCACCTGCCACAGTCTGAGCAGAAAGTAAAGATCTGTGCACTTCAGAGTTAACCTTACCTTCTCATCAGGATGCCCCAGTAACCTGCTGGCATCCAGACATGCCCATTACATCACGCTGCCTCCTCTGGCTGTTTCAACTGATGATCTGTGCTTTGGATCATGAACCATTACAAGCGTCCTTCATATTGTCTCTTTTAGTCATCTCACCTTTCCATTAATGAGATCATCATTTTCCATCTTGTGGTGAAACCTCTCTTTAGCCTAAAATGATGAGTAAGTGTCTTTCCTGGAGATTGTTCTTCACGTAGCTGGATGCTGGTAAGGGTTTTTCGGTAGCACTTTATAATGTCACACTATTAAGCATTAGTAAGGTATTAGTAGAATATCGTTTATAAATACAGTTGTGTTCATCTGTTGCGTTGATACCATGTGCATTTCTACTACATCACTGATAGTAATAATCATAATCATAATATATCTGTTTTTTAAATGGCATAATAAGGTGGAGTAATGGTATAAAAATGAATGAATTAAGGACTTACTAATACCTTAATAATGCTTAATAGTGTGGTACAAAGTGCAGCTTTTTCTTACCATGGAAAGGATCCTGTGATCATGCACCAGTTTTTGTTTAATGTTTATGTTGCTGAGCTCATAAGCTATACTTGAAACCAGCTCTGGACTTTTACCTTCCTAAACTTTGAAGAAATAATAAAAGGGGAAAAAATCATCTCTGTTCAATTTCCTTTTGAAAAGTATTGTGCCAAATCTTCCTCAAGATTTCCTCATATTTGGATGGAACAACACCAAATTTATTAACTGCAAATTGAATATGTCTTGGTAAGTCGCCTAAATAAAAATTGTGACCTCATTCTATCATCTGACATACCAATAAAGCTCTGAACTCTACTGAATATGCATCTGTTTTTTAAGCACTAAAAATTTGAAATGGGATCATCTGTCTATAGAAACAGGATGATGTCTCTACTCAGGCAAACTCAGCAAGCTGTTCTTTGAGCTCCCTCCTATTTCCTTTGCTATGTATTTCTCGATTGTCTCCCAGAAGGCAAACACAAGTATGATAGGCATACAGAGAGGGGCAGGTGCATCTCAGAGCCTCATATCTTCATACCGAGAGTTTTTAATATCATCTTGAAATTTGTGGATGTCAGGAAATAAAATGAATCTTACTGTTCCAGCCTTCATAAAAGAATCATTTTAAGGAGTCTGATAATCTCGTTTCCTCATTTATCTGAAGCAGAACTGTAGCTTGGAGATGGAGACAAAAAGAGACAAAGCAAGGGAGACAGAAGGTTTTGCTTTAGATTATTTATGTACTTCTATTGGGCTGCTAATATTCAGAAAATAACCTACTGGGTGTTACATGTAGGGGGTGGGAGGGCCTTCTGTGTTCCCTAATGGAGGAGCTCTAATGCCAGCCAATTACTTCAGAAGCCTCAGAGTGTAATCGGGATTCTCTGACCGAACATTACAACACAAATGACCAACCTGTAAAAATCTTTTTCATGATACACTCAAGACCACACAAAACTGGCTATGCATAACTGCCTGCTTCTAATCCAGTCATTTAGTCAACGTGCACATCTTGAGTTACCCCTCATTTCTACAGTTTTGTTACAAGCAGCAAGACTACCCCGGAATTTTTAAAGTGGTCATGAAGAATAGTTTCCCAGACTTTCTGAAGGTTTTTCACAGTTTTCTTTGGACATTGGCTGCTTTTTCACTCATTTTGAGTCCAGTCTTTGTACTGGACCAATTTCAGAGGAATGTCTTTGTGTTTGTTAAACACAGACTGATGAAGTACTCTGGCATTTAAAAAAGGCTTATCTAATGTATCATCTGAAATTGTCTCAGTGGAAGGGTTGTTGTCAAGAAGTAAACAGGAACTGGCTTGAAAATCAGTGTCAAGAGGTCTGATGATTCCAAATTTGCACATTTTTGGTTCAAATCATCGTCGCGTGTAAGGAGGTGGTCAGGAGATACACGAGGTACAACAGTGAGTGTCCACAGCCATCTGTAAAACACAGTGGAGGCTCTGTCATGGTTTGGGACGACACTGTAGCCAGTGGTGTTGGGAATCTTGTCAAAACTGATGAATTACGAACACAGAACAGTATTCTCAGATTTTGATCCAACGTCTGGAGAGTGTCTGATTGGCAACGGGTTCATTTTCAGCAATTGACCCAACACATGTGAGATGCAATCAGGCTCTAGCCACTTCTCGTTAGTTCTGGTCACGCCTGGCAGTGGGGCAGTTTTTAGGATATTTCTTTCACGTGTGGCTATGACATCACTCCAGACTCCATCACTGGCCCAGAACCATTCCTGAAAGTGTATCGTTTCCTAACTCAATACCAGCTGTAGCCTGTAGCGCAATAACCATGCTTAAATGGAAATCAACAGCATCCTTATCTCACACACAATGGATCACGGATGTCAGGTCTACCTCAAGCTGGGAAACTTGCACTCGAGTGAACATTGATCTGCCTTTGCTTTACACTGAAAATTTCTAAGATGCATCAACAAATTCTCCATTATTTTGAGAACTAATTTGCTTCAGATTAAATTTAGAAAGCAATCAAAGAGAACTTTAAGTTCATGATTAGTGTATCGACTCTTACAAATGTAATACAATATCTAGTTGGGGCATCTTGTCCTGTTTATTTGATTGTAAGTACACTCTGAACTCCTCAGATCAAGAAAGGCTCAACTCAAAGTTGTAGCAGAACCGTTTGTTTTTTTAATCCTTTCTTCAACCTTCAGATTTACAAAATGCTATATTAAAGTCAGTTGGCTCTGCTGCGATGACCCTGATATTTCCCATGTGCACTGTGAGTCTGTCTCAAACATGCGGAGAGTGCAAACAGTTTTTGGTTAAAATGACCTGACTTTCATATCCAGGGTGATCACTGGTAGAGAGATCTGGATCCAAGCCTGGGTCCCAGAAACCAAACAGGAGGTTTCAGTGGAAGTTCAGGGTTTCAAAGGTCAGCTGGTTGAAGCAGAGTTCTCCCATGATTGCCATTTTCCACAAACACGGCACTGCATGGGTGTTTTCGGTCATCGCAACACAACGGTTACTCGCCACATCTCACCTCTGAAACTTTGTTCTCTTCCTCAAAATCAAATTGAAATGTTGCACATTTAGCAAAGTGAAAGAGATCCAGCATGACTTGCAAATGCACAAGTGCACGTGACTCTAATGGGACAGACGAGAACTGCACAACCAGATGTCCCTCAAGGCGATTAAATTAAATGTACCCCACCCCGATCCTTTAGGGGTGGGGTGATACTTGAAGCCCACTTCGCATATTTGGTGCCCTTCTGCAGGCCTGAAACCCAGCAGGAAGCTACTGGATTTCCTAACCATGTGCCGATTCTGTGGTTTGTTTTAAACGGCTGCTGAAAAACGCATTTTCATAGGTTACCTTCTCCTTTCAACCATTATTCAGGCTGTGGTTCACATTGCTGACTGTATATTCGACTGTGTGTTTGTATGTACACTTATCTACTGGATGTTTAATCCAAACTGTGCATCACTTTGCAACTGTGTGTTTCAGTTTCAGTTAAAACAAACCTGACCGACTGTTCTCAGTGTAAAGTGCACTCGCTCCCTGATACATGAATAACAATAGGCTACAATGTGTCACTCAGGTTGTTTACTGTGCTCCAGAGCAGAGGGGCTGCTTGCACGCCACACAAGTGGATCCTGGAAACAAACTGCGCATAACGTAACCTTTTCAGTCGAAGTGGAAACGCCCCACATGTCCATTCATGTGAGGATGAACAGCCCTCACTGCTTCCTCACAATGCTGTTTATACTCCGAGTGGACACCGAGCTCTGAGGCCGGGCCAGACACGAACTATTGCTAGGCAACAGGCGGGAGGGAATCTGGAGCACAGCTAGACTGCAACTGCTGCCACACGAGCTGTACGGACTCATGACTGATAACGTTTTTTGGGGGGGCATCAAGTGGGTCGCGTTTAAATCGCTCCCCAGCTGCCATTCACGGTGCTTTTATATACAGGAGCGAGCAGAGCAGAAAGAACGCAAAATGCGAAGCTAAACTGCATGAATTATCTTCACAGGCTGAAAAATAATTAAAGACTAAACAGAAAACAAATAGCTCATTAGCATTTTCGAGTTGCAACACAACACTTTGATAAAATTACACTTAGTGGAAGTGTGAATAAGTGTTTTGTCTAACACTTCAGGCTATCTGGATTCAGTTCCTTTTGAATATGTTACATAAAAGGCTCCTTAAAAAAAAAGGCGACATAACAAAAAGTAAAACCGGACTTACAAGAAATTTAAGGCAGATAATCATGGGACACTTGGGCCGCATTTCTACATTTGGGCCCATTGGGTGTTCGGTTGCAGGCTGACTGCAAGCAAACTGCTGCAGATTCATTTTCTGTCAGCTGCTCACCACTGGGAACTGTAACCAGTGCATAAAATACTGATGTACCAAAAGAACAGAACTGGCATTAGTCTTTATAACGCCTGTCAACAAATCCCCAGAGAAAATCATTCTACTACCACTGAGGCCAAAGTCACACAGCTTCCTCCTCTGAGGAGATCCTTCACTGTCCAAAAACTATTTAAAAACACAACAAGAGTTGTCATGTTGTTAAGCTGGCAGGCACGTTGCTTCATCACAGTGAACTGGTGTTTTTCACCCTCCATATAGTCAAACCCTCCGAGATTTCGCTTCTGCTTGAGTGCTTCTGTCTGAGGAGAATTTCTCAGTGTTTTTAAAAATCAAACCATTTTCATTTTCTGTAGGAAAGAGTAGTGATGAGGTCAAGTACCTCATGGTACTGAGCTAAAAGGGGGAACGCAGGGGCAGCACCAAGGGAGGGGGCACCAGCCACCTCTCAAAATTTGCTGCACCAGCCAACTAGGCATATAGTTTTTTTTCCTGTGTTGTGCCACCCCATTGTTTTTAGTGGCCCCCATCTGAAAAAATTCTGCAGGCACCCCTGGGTGAATGGCAAATAAAACATGAGGGACAAAAAGTGGAAACGTGGTGGAAATGCAGAATTAAAAGTTTGAGTAGTGCATTAAGTTGAGGGGGGGTCAGTGCGTTTTGTCATTTTGTGGGATTTCTTGATAATGTGACTTCAACAATAAACAGGAAACATGGGAACTGCTGCTGAGCTGGAGATGCAACCTGTTGAGCAACAAGCACAATCAGGAAGTTTAGTGACTAAGGTCTAACTTTATATTATTTATTGATACTGCTAAAAATCCTTTAAGGTCATTTAATTGTCCAGTTCCTCTGGATAGCATGAAGATATCCTGATTGCCCTCGAGAAGTCCCTTTATGAACCTTGAATCTGCACGTTTATGATTTTAATACATACCTGAAAATCTTGCTTCACACTGAGAATGACTGCTCCTTGGTATAATAGCCAAACACAAAGTTGGGTGCCCGGGAGCATGCTTGTTACACTAACATAACCTCATGGCTTAAACATGATTGTGCACTGGTCCTCTGGAGAGCCTGTGGATGATTTTGAGGACAGTCATCTACATGTCTGTAGCTGCTTACGATCAAACAACCAAAAGCCTCCTGCCTGTGCCGTTATTCAAAGAAAAATGCTGGCAGTGCCCTCGGCCTCCTAGGAGCTGCACCCGTGGTAAAAATATAAAAACCCTAAGTGATTTTTCATTAAAGCTGAATGTTGACCTTGACTTTGAATTCAAAGTCACAGAGATTTAAACTCATCTGAGGTTTTTAGTAGATTCCCCCATTGTTATCAATTTGAAAATACTATGTTTTTCTAACTTATCGTATTCGCAAACTTGGATCCACACTATGCGCTCACCAGTGAAAGTCAAATTATAATGAAGGAATGATAAACTCCCATCTTAGCTGCTCTTTTCATCACCAACTGGACATAAAGTGACTACTGTAAATCTCGCATTAGTCGACAGATTTGGCTCTCTGATACTTTGTCCCCTTTCCCAAATAAAATGTAAATAAAATAAAACGCAAATGTGCGTGTTTTAAGTGGTCAGAAGGGGACTTCCAGGGAGTATACAGGAAATAGCAGGAGTGCTGGAAATGGTGCAGAGTGACACAAGAAGACCATCTTGAAGGGGAGACTAAACTGAAGTCAGATATCCATTTTTGCCTTTTGTGAAGGTGCTCTGATCACACCGGCGACGAAACTAAAAAACTAAGACTGCGCTGTGATTAATGTTTAAAATTATTCCCTTGTGGATGTAATTACCAAATAATTTGCTTTATTGAACACATAAGATGCCTTCATACAGGTAACAAAAACAGACAACTGTCAGCTTGAAATGAAAAAAGAAAAACCCACATTTTATTGCACTTAAGTTATAAGAAAATAAAATTCTAAGTGAATCAAACAAATACACAATCCCTTTAAGGTTTTTTCTGTCCGTTTTCTTTTTTTGCCAGGCAGTTTACATGAACTGGAAAAAAAACAAAGAAAAAAAAAAGAAATAAAAACACCTGCAACAAATCTGATTTCTCAAACCAGATCATAAATTAAAATCAGAGGGAGAAAACAACAAGAGGAGATAGAGCAAGATTGTTTTCTTTTTCTTTTTTTTTTTTTAATATACAGTGTTATACCACTTTCACAGTTCAGCTTGAGTTGTGACTCTTGGAGATTGGGACGGTTTTTGTTTGGCTACAATGTTTCTGTTCATGTTTTGTTGCCTTCGTGGGATTTTTTTGTTTTGTTAAAATTTTTCCCCCATGACGACCTGCGAGACCGCGGCCGCTTGGGCGATTTCAACTGCGACACATGTAACACTAAGACTCCCGGCAGCTCCGCCTGTCAGTTGATGCTTGTGATGGTCTCCTCTGTTGCAGACATCTTTGAACGGAACAACAATCACACGCACGGATATGGACAGTTCTTTCATTCACCTGTTAAAAATCGATACATCTGCTAGGATCATTTTTTTTTTAATATTTTCGCTTTTTTTGTCTTTGCCAGTCTGAACAGCATTTGTACATTTCCCCAAAGAACAGGCCGAAAGAGCTTTGTCCCAAGGAATGTGTTTACAAGTTGCCCATTAACACGCTAAACACACGCACTCATGCACACGCACGCACGCCAACAGTGTACATCCCCTTGTTTCCTCTCTGCGGGCGCTCCCCGCCGGTAACTGTCGGACACGCTCCCTCCTCTCGGCCTCGTAGAGGCACGTTTGGCTCAAGTTTCAGTGGCAAAAACAAAACAGAAAATAAAAAGCTGGATGTTACCTTTTTTTTCTCATATTTTGTTTCTGTAAGTCCAAACATATAGAGTTCAATTTGGAATTTCGCCTGGGACTAAAACGTCACAGCAAGTAAAAGTTCCATCTCTCTCTTTCTTTTTCCCCATTCATCTAGCAGCATAAATACAGTTTGGCCACTGGGGGGGGAAAACGGTAGAGGGGAAGGGAGGGGGACGAGTGGGGTTCAGGGGGGCATTAATCCACAGCGCTTAGAGCAAAGGACCTTTTCTTCCTCTCGTCACAGCACTGGCATTGAGGAAACCACCCCAGCTAGACTCTGGAAAAATCTGGACAGCATTGATGTTCATGTGGAGACGGCGCTCCGAACCCAGGTATGTAGAAAACAGAAAGGAAAAACCAGGAAGAAAACAAATCAAAACAAAATAAACCCCTGTGACAAAGATGGCAAACCTAAACAGGGCAGGTTTCTAATACTGGGATTTGTTGCTGTTGGCAACAGTGAGAAAAGGCGAAAAAAACAAAACCTTTCATATGATAAACCAAAGAGGTGTTGAAATTCACAGTTGTGTTTGTGTGCGGTACTTTAAAGAAATCAGACTACAGAAGGGGAGAAACAAACAGGAACAGAAATGGAGTGACGAGAAACTAGCCTGAACAGGCTACACCGAGCAGCTCTTTAGGTGCGACTGTGTGTGGAAAATCCACCTTTCTCAGCCTTAACCTACGGTCAACGTTTCCCACTTTCCGGTCGGCCTTTTGAGTGTATGTGTGTGTTTTTTCTTTTTGGGGGGGGCGCACACTGATGGGAGGGGGTTACAGGGGTGGGAGGGGCTTTTAAAAAATAATATATCTCTGTACATGTCAAAATCTGTCAGGCTTGAGCGAAACTAAGTCTCTGAGTGAAGCTGCCCCCAAACTGAAAGGATTGAGAGTCACTTCAAAAGAGTTCAGTCATTTTCGGCCGTTTCTCTCTCTTTTTTCCCCTCTTCCTCTTCTTTCTCACAGCCAATCAAGGGACAGACCAGTCGTGCTCCGCCCTCCTCGCCTCGTTTTCAACCCGATCCCCCTTTCGGCTCCACCTTGTGCTGGTGGAAGGGGCTCGAAAGCAGGGGCTGAACAGGTGAGGGTGTGTCTCTTTGTCAGTAACATTTGCCCAAAAAAGCAGGGGTGGGGGGAGGGGGGGACGTGGGAAGATGATGGTAGAGGACAGGACAGCCCACTGTTGGTGGTTGTGGTTCTAGCATTTGGATGTTGGCTCTCCAGTTTCCAGGTTGCCTCGTCTCCCATTCCCTCTCTACTCCTTCCTGTGCGGTTCGCTCTCTTCGTCCTTCCCCACCGCGTCCCCTCTCACTTCATATCTACGTCAAAGTCCAGCACCAGCAGCTTGGTCTCCTCTGTGCCGTTGCGGCTACCAACCGCGCACACCAGCTTGGTGTTGGAGGCCCGGATGCGCCACACCACACCGCCGCTGCCGCCACTTTCCAGAGTCACCAGGTTACGGATGAACTCGCCTGTCTTCAAGTCCCACAGTTTGACCGTGCCATCGTCCGAGCTGGTGATGACAAAGTTCTTGTTGAACTGGAGGCACGTCACGGCGCTCTGGTGCTTGTGAGGACCTGAAAACACAAAGATAATTATATTTAGTGGGATGAGGTAAAGAAAAGTCTTTTTTTCATGGCTTAAAACATTTACACTTAGATTAAAATTTCCAGTAAATGTGCCTGGATCTGTCAGGTCCTAAAACCTGTAACATAGGGGAATCCCTTTCTACCAAAGCTCATGGAAAATGTTGGTCAAAAGTGCTAGTCTACTGGCAAATAAAGAATGGGCAAATTTAAAAATAATGAAGAACCCAGATACAGGGAAAGATCTGAAAGCAAGATCTCTGTCAGCCTGTGAGGTGAAAGAAGAGCTCTTACTCCTGACGGAGCTGTGACAATGAGATCTTCGTACAGCTGGCAGGCTTTAGGACGAGCTGCCAGGGCTCAGGCCTGTCTGTCACAGACGCTAAGCAGCTTCAGCTACACCTTTGTCTGGTCTGTTTGGTGCCAGTACATACCGGTTAAAGTGTGTAGTGGCTGAAGTGAGTTTATTTGTGACTGTATGTGTGACTCCTTCAGGCTTGAAAATCATACCTTAATTAAATCAATTAGGGCGAAAACAAAAACGAGTGCAGAGTCGAGTGCAGGCAAATGAACTGATTTTGACTGAATTGTGAGCTCAGACGCATTTAACTTGTTTCTGGATACACAACCTTTCACAGATGAAACCTGCTGAAATCTCTGAACAAGCGTTTGCATCTTTTCTGTTTCCGTCTCTGATTAGTTCAAAGGCTGAGTTATTTACCCGGCTACACAATACTGCTCTGCACCAACCCCCAACTTGCCTGTCTCTCTCCTCCCTCCGCTCTCCCCATTACCACAACAAAGCACTCTGCTCCATCATTACCTATGCTCTCTCGAGCTGACAGTGACAGCCTTGTTGTCGGCCTATTGTCTTATCAAAACACACTAATGAATGGCAGAAATTGTCTGCTGACCCAATTATATGACCTACAAAGTTCCCCGGCCCTCAGTCTTTTACTGTAGTCACCCCTCTTCACCAGACAGACCCACAGTCTGCCTCCCTGCACGCCGTCCCTCCTGCTCTCTTAAGGCTCTTATACGACCATCCTTTTGTTGGGCTGCTGTGTGCGTCGTGGACGCGGCACCCGCATGTGGGGTTTGGAGTTTGCTAATGAGGGCGGTTAGGAGTGGGGCACTGCTGGTTGCCACTGCTATTCAGCCAAAGGATTCCCAACATCCTGTGAGGCACCAGTGCTGCTAATGGAGTTAGAACTATTCAGACACAAAGGAAATGAGACTGTAATCAGGACCAGCAGGCTTGCAAGGTGTTGGCTCAGTACTGCTCCACTTACACACACAAACAGGTAATTTAGATGGATTTTTAATTGGACTGTCAGTATCAAACAGAGTCCCATCTAACGTGTTTTTTGTTGTTGCTATCCTCCAAGGCTAGCATTGCCACTTTTCTACACTTAAAGTCATTTATTCATGGATCTATAAGTCTACATTTCAGTCTGCATGCAAGTTGTTTTGCAGCCACCTTGGATGTAGCTGCTTTGACTACAACATAACCAAGTCTAGTGGTATGAAAACACTGCTGCAGTAGCACATCAGGACAGGACAGAAAGTTAAGAGAGAAAGAAAATATAAGAGTTGCATCCCCAAAATCTCTGATGTAGTCTGGCTGTCCTGTCACATGAGACCTTCTGCCATGTTCAACACTGCTTTACTGATATTAAACATGGAAGAAGAATCACAGCAATTGGCCATTATGTTTAACAGTTTAAAAAAAGAAGAGCGACAAAACAAATCTAAGACCTTCAATTCTGGGATTTTTGGTAATCAAATTACAATTTCCAGTTTTCTCATTGCCTCAGATTAAGGAACCAATAATATATAAACAATTTTTGTTGTACTGATTTTTTACCGTAAGGTCTGCTCAGAAAACTCGCATCTGAAATTATTTTATCAGAATAAAATAGCTAAGAGTTTGGCGTCTGATCTCATGACTCCCAGCAAATAAACACAGAAATTTGGAAGTGATAAGCAAACATCCTCCAACAACACCCAAAAATGTTGGAGCCACTAAGGTCAAACTCTTCTGTGTGGGAGACAACGCACCAGCTGCTGTGTGAGTACTCAGCTGAATGCAGTACGAAGAACACTTTTATTCTTTTAGGGTTCATCCAAATAGCAGTAAATGTGCAGCAGTTTCTCGTATGTATCCTACAACATGTTTTGCCCATGTGTGGTGCTGGAGACTTCTACCTGCAGCTTTGCCAACATGATGGACTCAGAAAAGTGTGAGATGTAATCATGAAAAGTTAAACCTGCCATTAAAATTTAATTAGATTTCAATAACGGGTGTAGTCTGAGAGACAGCTGAGACAGCCTCTGGTTTTCCTGAAGTTTTACAGTAACTCTCACACTGTTCATACTTCACTTTCCTCACCTTGCAGTGTTTGGAGGCACTGGCCAGTCTTGATATCCCAGATCTTGACAGTGGAGTCTGCATTGCCTGAGACCAGGATGTTGTCTTTGAGCTCCATGCCACTGGTGAGGGACTGGTGCCCCGTTAGCGTGTGGATGCAGTTGCCCGTCTCCACGTCCCAAACCCTTATAGACGTATCCAATGAGCCGCTCACGACGTGGATCCCGTCGAACTGCAGAAACAATGAATAAGTTTAAATTGTCTGAAAATCAAACAGCCGCTTCTAGATAACCAAAACTGTCACTTGAAGTTGGAGTTGACGGCAAAAGCACCTTCCATTTCAACACCGCGTACTTTGTTTCTATTAACCTTAGATTAAACCCATTTAGAATGGATGCGCAGTATTGATCTGTTAAAGCTTTTCTGCTGGTTCCCAAATCTAGTTGGAGAGAACCAACACTTTAAAAGTCTATCAAAGCAGCACGGCACAAAAACCAATCTATCAGTGCAGTAATCAGCCTCCTCTGTGAGGGTTATGGCACCAGCTAAAGTGCTCTGTCATCACACAGAGTGGATGAGAAGAGAGGACATCTTAGAGGACAAACGGGTATAAACTTTTTTTTCCCCCCTTCCTCCAAACGAACAAACATCACACATATATGCTGGGATATAATAAATTAAGAATATAGAATTGCACATGAATATGAGAAAGATAAAGGACTAAAAAATGAACGCAAAAAGACAGATTTGTTGTTTTTGTGCACCACAGATTTAAAGCAATTGCCTGAGCCTAACAAGAAATATTTCACCCCACAAAAGTCCTTGGAGGACATGCGGCAGTGAACTTCCTACAGTTTAGGACAGTTAAGAGGAAAATTGTACAGTAAAAAGGCCCGTTTAGAAGCTCTTCCTTCATTTAAAATTAACCTGTGTACTCTTAATAGCACAAACTACTCTGGTGCATCAAACATATGACATCTGCCATGAGCATGAAAGTATCTTTATGACTGTTTAGGACTGTTTTCCCTCAAGTGTTACTGCTTACAAATACCTATGACGCAACATAGGTGACCAAAGATTGGGGATCAAAAAAGAAAATTTTGAGGTAATCAATTTACTGCTAATTGCACTGTTATTTCAAGATTTAAAGAACAGAAGGTCAAACCTAGTTTTGTATTTGACATAACTAGTTTTCAGGATTTTCTCCACTTGTTTTTAGCAGAAGGAGGCCTTAAAACATCCACTGTCAAGGCACACAGTGCTTAATTTGCTGGTGTAAATCAAAGACAGCCTGCAACTATCAACTTAAAGAAATTATGCATGCCCACTGTGCCAAAATGTCTTTCAGCCCTTCAATTTTTGGCTTGTGGCTCTTTTCAAGAAGTTAAGCAGAGCTTTGATGAACGTTTCCTTTCACACAGAGTTGTAAGGCGTCATGTAAGGCGTCTTTCCCTCATGACAAAAATCATGAAACTTTCAGATTAATGGCAGATTTTTTCATGTCAGGACCACGGACAGCGTTTCTGCAGTTTCTCCACTCAGACTGCTGTGGTCATTTTACGTTACTCTACACAGAGACCTGATTAGTTACACCTGTTGAACTATTCACACACAAATATCTAACCAGCAAATCACATGACAGAAACTAGATATGACAAAAATGACCTATTCAAACACAACATCAGAATGGGGACGAAACTTTGAACGTGGTATGGTTGTTGGTGCCAAATGGGCCATTACTAAGGTTTCCCTCGCCACAACAATCGATACAGTTTACAGAGAATAATCTGAAAAAGAAACTATCCAGTGAGCAGAAGCTCTCTGGGTGAAAATGCCACCCACAGAACTTCCACCAATAGTGTAGGAGAGGTGTCGCATTTGCAGAAAAGATTGGATACTGTAATTTTAAAATGTTTATTTAAATTTTTCCCCGATTCCTCCAGTACATCATTATTTCTACCACAGAAAACTTCCACTGTCTCTGGCCTATGCTGCCATGCTGAGAGAGAAATGCATGCGTAAAACTAACGACTGTATTATGTTTGACAAATTGTAAGCAACAAGCTGTGTTTTTAGTAGATCACTCAAACCCACATGTGTTTGCTTGCCACCTTAATCTGTACTACTCTCGTTAAGGCTGAGATGAACTGGTTGCTCATAAATTCTGGTAGAAAGTCACGCACACAACCTGCTTGCTTTATGCTGATTGAAGCCTTGTGCTATTTCTTTTAGATTAGTAAATCCGGCCCTTTGACAATAGTCAAACATGGTTAAAGCCTCTTTTATGCTCACATCAGTCTTATAGACAGCCCTTACAATAATGTAGTTAGACGAGTTCTTACATATATGGACCTAAAAACTACCAACTGCACCTGATTCATTGCTTCACAAACAAGGATGTTTTACAAATAACAGATACGTAATATCCTATGAATATGAGTTCTCAAAGACTCTACACTTTCTATTGTGTGCAGATAAAACAAAGTAACACGTACATTTCATTTGGCTCCAAGGTTAATATACCAATATACACACCAGGCTTTTCGTTAATGCTGTGGGAGGCCTCACCTGTAATGAGTACACTCTGTTTGTGTGGCCTTGCAGCGTGTGGAGGCAGGTCTCCATCTCGGGGTCCCAAACTTTCACCATGAAGTCGTAGGCACCGCTGACCACCCGTCGCCCGTCATACTGGACGCAGCGCACCGCCGCCACGTGGCCCATGAGGACGTGTAAACACTGACCTGAATCAATGTCCCAGACGCGCAGCGTGGCATCACGAGATCCACTGACCACCCTGCGTGACACAAACGCAGACGGT
The DNA here is from genome assembly GCF_001858045.2 of Oreochromis niloticus. Lineage (NCBI taxonomy): Eukaryota > Metazoa > Chordata > Actinopteri > Cichliformes > Cichlidae > Oreochromis > Oreochromis niloticus. The sequence goes on along the minus strand of NC_031971.2, from coordinate 15,348,931 downwards.
GAGGAAGGTAACCGTAGCAGAAAACAGATTTTCAGGAGAGATTCAGGAATGAATGTTGATGAGTACGGGTGCAGTAATCAGTTCAAACCACCGTGAATTCAATAGTTGCCTTTATGCTGAGCTGCTTTCCCACAGATGTAACGTGCATTTTAAGTCATCCATTCTCCAAGATTAAATTCAATACTGCTCATTCATAATATGGTAAATGCACTGACAGTGTAATGAGGCAGGTATGCACGGATCCTCACTCCTCTGACAATGAGTAACCCACAGCATCACATTCATGTTCATACATGAATGTACAAATAAACCCCCACACCTGTCTTTAACAGCCGCCCTGATCTGTGCATTCACCCTGAATGGAAAGATATATTACCGGTTACAGGAAGAGAAACTCCCTTTAGAGTGACAGTTACTCAAGTTGAACATTTTTCAGATTATCACACTTAAGGTCAATACTTTCATCAACTTCAAGACACTTCAGTAAGGACTAAGACGGGCATCTCTCCACATTTGACCTTAAATTTTCTACGGGCTATTTCAATTTAGCCAAAAATAAATAAATACAATTAAATAAAACATGCTGTAGATACACACAGCCCATTCTCTATTTATTAAACGCCTCACGGTGCTACACAGATAGAAATCACCAACATGTTATTCACCGTCTACCAGCAGCTCACAGCATTTCCACTGAGTGAGTAATCAAATGCTACACAAAAACCTTGGTGGGCCCTAAGGCGAAAAGAGCACTTCCAGTCTCCAGAGTGTGATACTGAGTGAATAAGTGAGCAGCAGTTCACTTAAGTCGCCTCACAGGGTCCATTTAATCACTATGAAACCACATGCTCTCTTTCATAGATGCTGTCCTCCTTTACTGTTGTACAGTTGCTCTTATTTACCAGATGGGATGGCTGTAAATTTGGGTATGATGAATCATAGGGAAAATTCAAGGATTAATCTATCCTGTGTTTCTTATTGCTGAAAGTTATATGGTTAACCTTTTGTTTTTACACCAATTAAAACAAATATTTATCCCACAGAGTACAGTAGAGCCAAAAAACATCTAAAACATGAGTTTGTGAGCTTTGGAGATGCTGCTGCACTGTTTCTGCAGTGTTTCTGCCAAGCCTTGCTAACTAGATGCTCCCTGTAGCCTTACATCTAATAAACAGACAAAAGAGCCACTGGTGCCTAATATGCTGTATGCATGCACAAAAAAAAAGCTTGTTCCTATCAAGAACTTTCAAAATAAAAGCTTAGACTGTAGTAGAGGGACTCTTATGGTTAAGCCACTGGGGAAAAAAAGACTGAAGTAAAATCTTATCTTCAGTTATACAAATTAGGGGGAAAAAAAGGTTTCATTTAATTCTCATTAGTGCTTGAAGCCAATTTTGAAATCCATGAACAAAGTCAGGCAACATGTTTGGACCTTTTTCTACAAAAGGATAAAAAAAAAAAGAAAAAAAAGTAAAGTCTGTACTCCTGTATAAAACTGAACGACACACACAGACATCACAAGCTAACCGGTACTCATTTCAGCACTTTGCTCATGTGCAGATCAACTTTGATTTCAGGCACAGATCAGGCAGAGCCAGCATCCCTACCAGCAAGAAAACAAGAGTATTAAACAAAACATGACAATTTCTTAAACAGGAAGGCGCACACAGTTTCACACAGCACTACACAATTGGCAAAGCTCACTACAAAACTAAAATTGACCTATTTAAAGATGCCACTAACAAAACCATTATTTTCAGAGATTGCTTTATCAATAGCACAAAACGCTTCTCTGTTTATCTAAAACTCAAAGAAAATCAGTTTAATATCACACACGAGCAAATAAAAGCAACAATTATTAGATTGGAAACTGGTAGGTATTTGATAAGTTTAGCTTGAAAAAAACCCTAAACCTTATTATGAAAAAGATTTTCTATTCATTTCAGCTCAAGACTAATCGGATAAATCTTCATGTCACCGAAAGCATCATAGAGCCATTTTCAAGCTTGGGCTTAAAGCACAGCAGTGAGCTGCTCCGTACCTTTTCTCATGTAGGTGCATGCAGCGCACTGTTGAGGTATGCCCATAGAGGGTGTGGATACATTCTCCCGTCTCTGCGTTCCAGACCTTGAGTGTGCGATCAGTCGAGCCGCTGATGATAATGTTGTCTCGCATCTGGGATGACCACACGCCCCCTGTGTGGCCCACCAATGTCCGCAGACACTGAAGAGGAGAAGAAGAAGAGTCTTGATCAGGATTCCTGATGGACAGTACAGACTTCCGATGTTAGAAAAGTTCATTTGAAAGGCATTTGGGGTGATGACATTCATACATATCAAAGCTCAGCTTAAGAATTCATAAAATCTCATTCGGGATTTTCTCTTCCTGCATGCCCTCTCGCTGCCTTCAGGGGGAAAAAAAGGAAAATTTAATTTGACATTTTATGGGAAGGAAAAACTGAGTCCACACTTACTGCTGCCGTGCTGGGACAAAACCTCCCAGAGCTCTGCACGAGCTTTAACGTAACTTTCAGAAAGTGGCCAAATCATTTGCAGAAAGGGTTGATGACAGTCTTCACTAAAATGTCTCCATTCATCCTCATTAGGGACAGGAGATTAGTTATTGATTACAGCACTTATGGAAATCTTTCTGATCAACTGAGTCTGTGTCCAAGCATTTTGTCCCATTTGAGCCTCCCAAACGCATTAAATTTAAATTCTTTTAGGGAGGAAAAAAATGTAGAAGTTGCAGCTGCTGTGCTCATGTCAGGTTCAGAGTGGAGTCTGCCACTGAAATTTAACCCCCCCAGAAAATCGCGTTGTATCTTGAGGATTACTTTCGGTGTTTGTGCACACATTTTAATTTCCATTAGTGATGAATGAGCGATACCGCTGCGTAACACTCAACTACAGGCCTGCAGTTTATTACATCACGCTGGGGATACAATAATGCAGGATTTTTCCCATAAATCAAAGCCTCCAAGAACGAGAATCGGAGTGTGATTAGAGCCTACTCAAACACTACGTGGGAAGAGAGAATATCTGAAATGAAGGGCTTAGGCATCTTTATCTGTCTGTGAAACAAACATAAAATAAGCTGGTTCCAAAGAATGAAAGAAGATTAGCGCTCGTTTAATGAATGTGTGAAGGCCTGCCTTTTTTTTCCCCTTTTTTAAATAGATGAGGGCTTTCATACAATGCTTTACATTTGCTTCAGATCTCCTCTTGGTTTAAAAACTGTGGCGGGGGAGTATTCGCTTTAGCAACCTGAGAGCTGGCCTCATTGAAAGACAAATGCAGGAGATTTCCCTTTGTATTGAACAGCCCACCTTTCACGACCTCAAATATGAGAAAATGTGGGCCAGATGTGGGGCTCAACTTGGGGTTCAGCTAATGCTTAGCAAAGGTTAAAATAAACTGGCTCAGGTGAAGCCATCAGATAATTATAGCCTGATACCAGATGATTAAGAGATTACTGCGGCTATAGTTTCATTTCCATACTTGACTGTTTGACAGTAGAGGAACGAGAGGTTACAAATGTCTCAAGATAGACTATGAAACACATAACCAAAGCGGCAGGCTGACAGAGTCTTACTAATGTGTTCTTCCTGTTTCTTCCCCTCTTATTTGCCTTTTCCATGTCTTGTGTTGATGATTTGATGACATGGTTTTGATCTACTGTTTGTCTCCAAGTACTAAGTGGATAATACAGATGTGTCACATAAGTATGGGTAATCACACTGTGCTTCCTCCACAGAAAGAGAGAGAGAGGGAGAGAGAGAAAAAAAAAGAGGCTTCATCATGAATGCACAATATTCAATCAGCTGAGGATAAGAATCTTGATACAGGTTGATCTACATGGAGAAATAATCCATACTTTCATTTAAATAATGATTTCAGATGCTCGCTAATCAGTCTGTTAACCGTTCCAAAAGCCTCCTCTAATCTGTGGATCTCCCCTTGTTTTCAGTTAAAATCAGGAGACGTGTGTCGATGCGGCTAAAGCGTTTCGCAGAGGACACCTCTCCCTGAATACGACGGTAGTCCGCAGGTCTGCCATCTTAAATCTGCCTGACAGCTGAGGCTGCCTCTGACAGGCACCACCAAGGACACGCTCTGCTCTGTTAAGCACCAGGCAGCCACCTTTGAAGCAGCAAGATGTGTTTGTTTGTGTGCCTGGATGGAAGATTGACGTCCCCGGCTGAAGCTGGAGACAAGCAAAGACAAAGGTCCATCCAGCCAAAGACGGAGCCTTCAAGAACCGTCTACGCAACCGTTTCTTCAGCAGGAAAAAGAAGCTTTTTGAAGATCTGCTAGACCACACGTCTCCAAGATCCAGCAGATAATCTTATATTGTTTAAGCTTTAAGCACTTTTTGTTTGCTTCTTGCAGTACAAAAATAAAACCCACTGTCTAACCTGATTACTAGCTAGCAACCCAGTTTTGTTCCAGGTGTGGAAGTCTTTATATAAAATATGCTCATATAATAATTCCCTGATTACCTCACAGGGTTCAAGTCGCTGTGTTTTACATAACAAGATGAATCGAGGGGCAGGACAAAACTAGCTGCAAAGATGAAACGGCAAATGCTGGTTGTGGTGTTTGTTAAAGCTCTAGCTGTGCTGGAGTAACTGCATCTGATGAATATTTGTTGAGCAATTAAAAATTTAGGCCATGCTCATGCAAATGAGGCTTATTAATATAATGCATACTTTCTATGCTAAAAAAAATACCTAATGAGTTTGAAAAATACATAATTCACAAACAAATCTGGGAGAGAAGAGGGTATTGTCAACAGATTCATTAAACAGCTGATGGAAACATCTGATGGGATGCAGTATTCGGTGTAAAGACAACACAGAACATTTTGAATGTGGCAGCCTTTGAGTCACCCCACAGTATCCCATCACAGGGGAACTGTACCGATGCCTCTAAAGTGGAGGCAATGTTTCTGAGGCAGAGGAGCACAAACAGGAGGGAAGCGTTAATAGTGGTCGCTCTTTGGCACAAATTGTCTACGCAGTGACCAATTTCTTTTCCCATCCCGTCTTTTTAAATCATCCACCTGCAAAGCAAGCTGTTGCAGGTGGATCTCTGCATTCTCCTGGAGAAAAGGTAACCACGCTGATCTCTGAGCCAATTTACTTTTGTAATCTATAATCAGTCACCAAACTCATTACTGATTTGAGGGACTACTTCTGACCCCAAATCAAACATACCATCCTTTCAGAGCATGACGGGAAAAAAAGTATAACACAATCCCAGTTTCTCATCTCAGCTGATCACCATGCTGCAGTCTCTTATTGATCCAGGTCTCAGTAAGAGTTAAGTGGCAGGGCTGTAGAAGTAGAGACTGGGTGACGGTGCTTTGCTGAAGTTGAAGGATTTGTTTACAAAAAGGTGCCCGAAATTCAAATAAATCACTACAAAAAAATTACAGAGAAAAGATAATGGCTACAATCTTGGGAGACGTGCAATATGAAGACACCCCCCCCCAAAAAAAAACAAAAAGTACAAGAGAAATGATATTGATATGCACACTGGGAGTCACAGCAGCCATTGTAAGCTGTGTAACACTTCAAGATCACTGACAGCCACTTTACAGACCTGCATCTCAGAGACAGACTGAGGAAAAAGTAGCAATCAAGTCTTCAAATAAGCTGGCAAAGACTATAAAGAATTCTGACAGCAGGGAGAAAAAACAAATCCAGGGGCCGGTAATCTCATTGTATTTTTACTTTACAGTTTTACTGGCATCGACAGCCACTTCACCGAAATGGTCGATTCGGCTTAACTGGCCGTTCTTCTCCAGTGAGGGATTCACACTCTGTGGTGCTGAGAGCTAAGGAGGCAAAGAGATGAAATCCACAGAGGGGATGTGTGCTCTGAATACAGCAACCAAACATGGATTTAGGCTCATCTCGCCTTCATGACTAATGTAAACAAACAATCCTGAGGCAGATTAGCATTGTAGAAAGCGCATACAATAACCTCTGTCTGTGATGTCATTCTGAATGCAGGGTGGGTAGAGGAGGGGGGGGAAAAAAGCTTTAGAGCCTGCTGGTGATGTGACTCATCACAGGCTTCCACCACCAATATGGAGCTACTGCAGCTGTAATTCAGCAACCTGTCATCCAGATATTAGTCTTTGGGTGTAGGAGAGCCAAACTGTGCTCCATGCCTATCGGATGACCTTGGTGAGATCTGTTCAGATCAGCAAATGTGACTGTGACTGATATGCATGTAATCACCAGTTGGGGGAGAGCCAACTTTACTTTATGTGTTCGGCCGAATCTCCGCAGCAATGAAAAGCAAACTCAACTCTTTTACATGCGAAAGAAAGGCCGAAACGGCCACAGTGTGATCATGCAGAACATCTTTTTTTCCCCCTTTGAGAGGTTTTGCTTTGAAAGTTTTCATTTTTAAACACCAAGTTCAAGCCCAGCCTTATGTCATTTATCTGAGTAAAAAAGCAGAAGGGACCGACTGGGAAGAGAAATAATCAAGGACTTCTTGTGAAAACTTCTTTTGAGAAAGGAGTCCAGCATTGAGGCATGAAAGTGTTGTGATTTACCACGATCTGTAAAGCGCTCTCCAATATCACAGAGCAACAACTGCCTTTCTTTTTAATACACAGCGTAAAGCTGCAGCACAACGCCTGTGTGTCTGCACCAGCTTCAGCTATGAATACTAACACCGCGTGTGGACATGGGCTGTGTTACAAGTCTGCGAAAAAGATAAATATAAGAGAGGAGAGACTGGAACAGAGAGCAGTCTTCCCAGGAAGATTTTTGTGTGGTAGTGTAACGCAAAATTATATCAGTGGGAGCACTAAAGATACAGGATTTAAATCAATGCAACACAGTTGTTTCCTTCACTTCAAATCAATGAGTGTAAAAAGTAGTATGACTAACCAAACAGCCTATTATTCATATTAGTGCCTGCCTTCCTTTTCTTCTGCTCTAGGTTTAAAGCGTACTCCCAAAATGTAACAGTATTCAACTCTTACCTTTCCTGTGATAGCTGACCAGACTTTCAGCGTGTTGTCGTCAGAGCCGCTGACGATGCGATTGCCACAGAACTGGAGGCAGGTGATCACGTGGTCATCGTGGCCTTTGAGCACCTTTAAATGGGACACATGAAAAGAGATGAAGCGGGTAGGGCACGGAGGAAGAGTTGATGTGGAATGACAACGCAAATAATGATGCTGACAGTAACACTTCTTATGCATCAAAGTGAAAATGTCATCAAGCGCTGCAGGTGTACACAGCCCTTTAAGCAGTGCTGCATACATTCAGTCTCAGCTAGTGGGTCACAGGACTGCGAGCTCAGCAACTGACAGGGCACACTGCATATGCAAAGGACTATGACGAGCGTGGGGAACTAATTTATGCCAGTCGCGGCCTAAAATGACCTGCAGCTGTTTCACAAACAGCTACAGCGTACAAGGTCCATTAAGGATGAGCTTCAGCATGCTGGTCATGCTCTATGAGAAGCTTCTGAACAGGTAAAAGAGACGGCGAGTCTTTAATGTGAAGGAGAATAAGATTTTCCTGTGCTCCAGCTCAATTAATATTCCAAACAAATACCCGGGTGCACAGACCTGACCGTTCACTAACTTTCCATCAGTTTAACACTTCAGACTCTTATTGAACCATCGTTCTGTGCCTCAAGGCCATTTGATCAGATCTATAAAACTCCTCTAACCTGTGGGGAATTCAAGTTTGAAAGAAAAGCTACCTTAGGTGATTTGAGGTCCCCTCTCCTCCAGTTAGTGTCTATTCTGTGCTGCCTGATGTAGGCACTCTTCCAGGGGCTGTGAGTGAAGCCAGGCTTGACAATTTTTCTCTTCTTCAGGGTAAGGGGCTCATCGATACCTGTGAGAAGGGAGAAAAGAAGCCAGTTGGACTAAAATGTCCTTGTTTTTCAATAAAAGTGCATTTTTCCCAAATAGGAATAACCACAATTTTAAGCACAGCAGTTGCTTCAGACTGCTCCCGCTGGGCGACTGCATGGTGTCTGTCTGCCTGCATCTGTTGCAAACAGTTAGGCTCACCCTCTTCCCTGCATTTCTCCCTCCACAGCAGGTTGTCTTCTGCAAGGGTGCGCCAGTAGCGACACGTCTGTGCTGCTTGGAGGAGGTCCTTCGGTTCCAGGAATGACAGCACGTATAAAGCCAGCTGTTGAAAGACAAGGACGAGCAATGTGAAAGGTGTAAAGCAGTAATGGGGGGAGGAAAAAGAAGCTATAACTTTCTACAGTTGATGTAAACAACAGTTTAAGGTGACATACATGTCATACATTTTCAATAACCTAATGGTCAATATATGATGTACATTTACAATGTACATCATATATTGACCATTAGGTAAACTGGGCATGTGTGTGCCATGACAAACAGGAAACAAAGAGGGTCTGATATGAGAAAAAAAAAAAAATACTATGAACATTTGTCACTACTAAGAATGACAAATGCCAAAATGACCAACAATTTCTTCATTTTGACTGACGATTAAAAACAGACAGTAAAAAGTAACAGATGAGCCTGGGCGGTAAGAACAGACTAACAGTTTACAGCTTGACCAGGAGAGACAGGATTAGAAATGAGTGCATTAGAGAGACAGCTCAGGTTCAGCTGTTTGGAGACAAAGAGAGAGGCAAAGCTGAGACGGTTTGGACATGTGCAGTGGAGGGATAGTGGACATACTGGACAAAGGATGTGGAAGATTGCCAGGTAGGAGGATAAGAGGAAGAACGCAAAAAAGGTTCATGGATGTAGTGAAGGAGAACATGTAGGAGGTGGTGTGACAGAAGAGGATGCTAGGGATAAGATGAGATTGAAGCTAATGGGATTAGCCAAAAGCAGAAGATGACAGGTCTACTTTTTTGTCTTGTGAGATGAAAACCTGGATGATTGTTTCCAGAAGTCCCGTTTCTGCCCATCCAAACTCAAATGTATGAGTTTTCAAACTAAAACTGGTCTAACAGCACCCCTCAAAATTCCATTTCATGGATTAAAGTTGTGACGTGGTGTGGGTTCTAGGCATAAACGCAGCACACATGATAAAATTAAAGTGTTTTAGTGTGGATGTGCTGAACAAGTTAACTGAATAAAAAAAAAATCTAAGAAAACAAATGTAGGATAATTAGTGCAGCTTGTACAGCAGTCATTAAGATGAGTCAACATGTTTGTAGAAGCCTTAAAAAAAGATTTTACATTGAGCTTCTCAGCGCAGGTAATAATGCTACAGCTCATTGAACCAAATGAGCATAAACCAGAAAGACAATCACCTGCTTTTTCGTTCCACTAACATATTCAAATACATATATATTTGCACAAAAACAATGAGCTGGATCACCTGTTAGGTCAAGAGATTGTTGTGCATCTGCATAAAAAAGGATTACGGGTTCATTTGACAGTATGAGGCGTAAGCTGCTGTGTAAATATTGTCCTTTCATTATCCAACAACAATACGAGATGACAGCGACCCCACGACAGAGTAACAAATTCAGGTGCGCTGCCACGAACATCAGCATGGAGTCAAATTACTTAGGATGGTATCCAGCTGTCAATTATTATTGATCTGAAAAGTTTAGAGAAAAATTTATAGACATCATATATAATTTCTGACAGCTCAGAGTGATGTACTCGTATTGCTTTTCCATCACAGTCAATTAATCAGTTCTTCTCCATTTTAATTAATGATGGATCCATAATAGTGACTGAGAATCTGTCTATACTATATTCAGCTATAGTGAATTAATATGCTAGATTCATCCACACAAAATTAATTAGTCAAAAGTTCAATCATCTCTTCTCCTTGGTTTAAATGTGTTACAGTACACAGTTAGGTCTACTTCAAGTCATCGTTATACCTGAATCACCCCAAAGCCCATCTAAGCCGGCCATCATTACAGGCCGGAGGATATTTTAATAGTTTTATAAATCAATCTCAAATTGCTTTTAAAGTCTGACACTCAGCCTTCTGCAGAATCTGTTCATAGTTTCAATTTCGACTTTATCTCAAGTGTAACCCACAGGGACCGTCCTGCTAAAATTACCTGACAGCCACACCTAATATTTTTCCTGGAGCTGGATCTAAGAGGAGAGGTGGGATTATCAAAAGAAGTCAAAGCTGCTGGTTGTTGTTGTTGTTTGGTTTCTTTGCTCATTTTTCTTTTAAGGAGCAACAGAATGAAAGGAGAGCTGTCCTGTACCGGTGCAAACACACATAAAGCTGTTTGTATATTTGGCTTTAGAGCAAGTGACACAGACACCTTGAAATGTTGCATCCTATTGCCTCACTCTCCACACTACCCCCACCCACCCCCAATCCTGACACCTGCCAGACAAGGTGTGAAGTCTCTGATCTGCTACACAAGCTTCAGCAAATTGAGGCCGATTTGTTAAGAATCCCCTATGTGACATTATCAGCGTGCCACTTTACATTGTTTGTTTTGTCAGTTATGATGTAGAGCAAAAAACAAGACACCCACTATGGATGCCCTAAAATGATGCGGGAAGACCGCGACAGACCATCAAGGCTGAGACGACTGCCTTGTGTCTTTTTCCAGGTGTGTTCATTCGAGAACAAATATAAAAGCTTCTTGTGGGAGTTCGGGTCAGAATACAGAGGACGCAGAGGAGACGAGGTGCGTGAGGGGTACTCACTTCTTTGGGCAGCAGGGAGATGAAGTCTCGCTGAAACTGCGGCTCGATCACCTGCATCATATGCTTTACTTGTGTGGGCTCACAGCTGTCAATCAACTCATCCAGCGCCAGCAGCTTCTCTGGGCCAGTCCAGCTCTGGAATACACACACATACACACACAAGGAGAGAGAAAATTGAAATTATTCAAATGACTTTACTTTGAAGAGGGGAACCATTAAATGTGGCTGTTTCAAAGTGGAAGCCTGGGTCAATGGGGAAAAAAGGGCCAATTTAATAGAAAACACCAGAGGTGCAATGGTGTCAGTCATGTACAGAACATCACAGCAAAATTTAATGTTATTTTAGATCAAAACTTTCTCCTTCGCCGCTGCATTATATATTGTGCTTGGGAAAAAAATGCACGACAAGATGTTAATTTTAAATCTAGGGTTTACAGAGCTTCTAGCCGGATTTAATGACTTTGCAGCAACATAAAAAAAAAGAGGTGCTTTATGGAGTTTTCTTGTAATTTACCTTGAAGCCTAATGAATGTGGTGAATGCATTTGGTTTCCCATAAAACAGATGCAAAGCTTTTCTTCCTTCAATTTAAATATAGGATTGTGTCTCGTGTGTGCATGAGGAGAGGAAAGAAAACAGTGACCCACTTGTAAAAACATTTCTTTGCTGCCAAAGCTATGAGGCAAGTTAAGAGATTAGCCAGAGGAACCGAAGGTTTATGTTAAAATAATATGACTTTAAAGTGATTTTATGAAACTTTGCTTTTATTTATCCAACCACAATAACGTCCCTGCGACTTTTACAAAGATTACAGGTACCTTCCCTGCTTTTATTGTGGTCTGTTCCTCTGAAATGTGTGCTTTTTTCTTTGTCTGGTTGCTCTAAACCACCTGGCAGTGGACTAATTTAACACCATCAGCAGCATATTTGGTATACATCCACAAGTAGCACAAATTGAAAACAGCATTGGGGCATTGTGGGAACAGAATGACGCCTACGTGTTCTTGTGTAAGTTTTTCTTCCAAGTCTGAACTTGGATTGGAGCGCCTTGGAAGCATCCTTCCTTGTGCAGGATGTCTGACACCTTAATGTTCCCTACGTGCCCTCCACTGCAGCACCGGATTGCTCGAGGCACCTGCATATTTCCAGCAGTGGAAAATGTGAATACGGGGAACTAGACTCCATCAAGACCATTATTAGTAGTCAGCATGCTTATTTCTTCTGCTTGAACATTCAGTTACTGCTGAGCAGCTCTCTAACCGTATGTTGGACCCCACAGTCACAGTTGTTTTCCCCTCTGTGGCGCGCTGAAATCCAGACAATGATTACAGGCTACGAGGCAGGGTGGAAAATCTGGCATACGCAAACCACCTGTAATTTGGCAGCTAAAAGCTTTAGCCAGAGGTGTTGGTTCTAAAGCTAATCAGGCAGTTAAGAGACCCCCTCCCTGACAGAGGGGGGACTGTGCAACAGCTACTTATGTGTTTTCACAACTGATAATTTGCACTCCAACAGAAACCTGAATACCAGAGCTCCACAGTTCCCAACCAGAGCTGAGAACCTTTTTGTCCAGTAAACTTTCAAACTACAGCCTGCAGTGTTTTTCAAAGATCCTTTTTTTTTTTAATTTAAAGCTTGACAAAGTTTTTTTTTCTTAAAAAGGAAAACAGTCCGTAGACCAGACCTGGGCAACATAAACTCCCAGGCGACTCAAAAAAACAGTCCAAGCTTCTCATATAGCCCCTCAAACTAAGCGCTTTCACTTTCTTTAAAAAACAAAAAATAAAAACTGCGAACAAAACAGATCACAACAAGGAGGATTTCTACAAGCTATAAAGACTAAGGAGGCAATCATGTCATCTCTTACACCAGTTCTAATGACAATAACAATTAACACTGAGGCCCATTGTTTTTACACTTCTGCTCGAGTATAAATTAAACAAAGGAGATATGCTAATGAATAAGCTTTAGACATTAGTAGGTGGATTTTGTTACCTTTAACACAGTCATCTTAAGAGTTTCCCTTTGTTGCCACTCTTTCTGCAAAGCTAATGTAATTAGCCACTTGCTGCATCTTTATATTTCATCTAAAGACATGAGTGGCAGCAGTTTCCTCATTTAACTCGCCAAAAAGGAGAAATAAGCCCATTTCTAAAAATCTCCAACTAATCCCGGGGTGCGATATGCAAGGTTTCGGTGATCGTGCACGTATGTAAGAGGTGTTTCTCACTAACGGGAGCTACATGCAGGCTTGGACTGGACTGGGGAATGTACAGAATGTGAGCTTGAGGTTTATCTCCCTGTAGCTTCAGTTGTACGATTAAAGAGAGCAGACTGATGTTCTGGCCTGAGGACTAATATATGTAAAACAAACACCAAGGTGTCACGGGTTCACCCTGCTGTTCAAAGATAATAGGTTTAAACTCTTAGGTAATGAAATCCATGGCAACCCATTATATAGAAAATCAGAGAGGCCCAATCCAGGCTAATATGTTTAAATGACATCCTATTTCCTTGAAGTCATTAGCGCTTAAGTTTAACATGAAAGAAATGACTATTAGGTTGTATCCATCAGACAATGACAACATAGGAAATTTACCATAAATAGGGGGTAAACTATAATATTACATCATGTCTTTGCTAGTCTCTAGAGTAAATGACACTTAATTACTTAAGTGGCTAAAAAGAGGACAAAAGTTTTTATGCCAACTTTGCTCAAGGAAGACATTCACACTGAAGTAACGTCTCCATTTCAGAGGATCACAGAGGAAAAAAAGAAGAAGAAGAAAGCACAGGCCATAACTTCCTTTAAAGGGATTTTAATCCCAGCGGGAGTTCCTGGTTAAATAAAGGTTAAATAAGAAGTCTAGAGCAGACTAATGTGATCTTATAACTCTGCTTTTCAGTCTGAACAGGTACGGCTAATCCCAATTCCACGCTACAGTGCCTATGGTAATGTGCTGGGCCACAACAACAAGGCAGCAATTATCTCTGAGACTAAGTGAACATTGATTGGACGCAACATCTGCTTTGTGATGAGCTTTTCCTCGAGGGTTCAGAGTCGCCCAAGAGTGGGGAAAAAGAAAGAAAAAGAAAAAGACTCCAGAGCGCTCACCTGAAATGTTCGGAGCCATTCCTGGAGACCCGTGGGTGGCTGAATTGAGGTGATACGTCGTCTCTGTTGCCCCTGACCATTGGCTGTTCTGATGTGGCCAAATGTGGTGGGTGTGGCCGGACATGGGACAATTCCCGTCGGGCTGTAATTTAAAAAGGGAGGAAACAAAGCACCTTGAAGACCAATGCTGATATGAGACCTTTAAAGACAAATAGAGTAACTAAATTGCAGTCTAAGTAGGGGTGTGGAGGCTGTAAAAGCACTGCTGTCACTGCAATTAAGAAAAACACATGTAAATATTACAGATCCCAGCATATTCTTAATGAGAATAACAGGAAGCACATTATGAAGGAGCTTTTTAAATAAGCTTTGCTGCAAACTCTGCTAAATCAAATCAGGCATGGACAAAAAAAACCTTTTTACACTCAACTTCCTGGAATCTTTTGTGTTATCTCTGACAATTATGACAGCAATCAAGCCCAAGCTTTTATTTTGCAGGCAAATTTAATTTTAATTTTTAATTTTTTTGCTTTAGTGCACTTTTCTTAATTAAATCCGTTCTTAGTTATTATTGGCAAGTCATAGGTTAAATCAATTAAACTGACATTTACTTTAAAAATGATTATTCTTTTCAAGCTAATCAGCAACTCTACAAGTAGATTTGGGCATCTTTATCACATTATTACTTTCAGAAAAAAATAATTATTTGCAGTAAGAAAAAGTTAGTCTTCACAAAAGCATTGCAATTAAAAAAAAAAAAAAACAAACAGTTGTCCACCTTGTCTGTGTGAATTAGCGCCGACTGATTAACACAAGGCCTCTCTGTATAATGCAATGCAATTCATCACCATTCAGCAGCACAAGCTACAACCTCCAGAATGTGCATTACAATGAATCAACACCTCTTTAAAACCATTTCAACAAAAACTGATCAATACAACCTTCACGGAGATGGGATTTATTGCAGAGGTGCATTTGTTCTCGCTATGTATACTTAATAAAATGGCAAGTCTTATTTCTGACTCAGACTTCAAAGTGTGCACAGTCCCACATATTTCTATTCAGGCCCAGAGTCTCCTGCTGTATCTGGATGCGGAAGGCAGCACAGGACTTCAAAGTGTACCCATGTAGCCTTGTAATGTAAGGGCAGCAGCAGAAGCCATCCACTGGGCACCCTCGATGCCTCACATTCTGCTTGCTGACAGCAAAATGGGAAGCTGGGGGTCGATTTCATTATTGATTCATTTTTAATGGGATAGGAAGCTGAGACGGAGCGAGTTACATAGCAACATTTACAGTTAAGTGGCTGTGTTCAGTTTGAATTTTAATGGAGCTACACGTGAACACGGGCATTAAATATTCAGGGTAAGAGAAACATCTGGGACCACTGGCTGGTTGGATGGTGCAGACAGAATGGAAGAGGGAGCATTCCTCTGTTTACACATATACAATGCAAACCTTTGTTCATGCCTCCTGGCATTTTTTACTCCTCGCCTTGGTAGTCCCAATTATAACATGTTCAGCATTAAAACAATGGAGGAAGAATTTTTATTTTATAATTTCTACCATAATATTTTTGATCCTAAGGTGATAAACAAAAGTACAAGGGAAAATGAGTCTCTGTGGATAGCTGGGGTGCCTTATGAGAGAAAAATCTCTTACCTCGGATACTCTGGACCTTTGCAGGGCTTTTTTCCTGAAGGGAAAGATCGGACCTCGGGACCATGGTCCAACTTTCTCTTCATCTGAGGAAGAACAAGGGGAGAAACAAAAACCTTAGTAACAATGAAAGCACAAAAGTGGGAAATTCTGTATTTAAAAGCTAGAGGCAACCTTTTGGACATGAATTCAACTCCATTCTGGTAACTTTCCTTTAGAAACAAAATCTAAACCAATTTAGTTCTAAGACACTAGCCCTTGAAAAGGAAATCAAGAAGGGACACGGGTCAGGGAGCTTTTTATTATTTTTTTTTTTAAACTGTGCTGGAAGCAGAAAATGACTCCTGCAAGTTACAGACTTTGTTAGCATAACGTCTGAATTTTTGCATATTAAAATACAGACAGCACAGTCTTGCAAAAGCTTTATGCAAATGGAAAATTAAACTTTTATGCATGGGCTGGAGATTCAATAATTAACATGTGCCATAACAAAGCACAGAGACATGACCAATCTGTCCGTGGCACAGCTCAGCATACACTCTGAGATGGCACATCACAGAAAAGGTTTGTTTTTCAGTGCTGTGTTTAATTTTGATTGAGAGAACTGAGCAACCAGAAATCCAATAATATGCAATAATAGGAAACCGCATTCACACCCAAACTCAAAGGATAAAGCATGCCTGTACGCACAAAATAACCACAAAGTATAACAAGTTTCTCAAGCAGGTATTAGGGTTTATTCTTTGAAATGCGCCAATACTTCAGCAGGAAAAGAAAAAACAAGCAAGTCAGTTCTTTATTATTCTCCATCACCTCCACGTACGCAACACCACCCAGTCCCTGTTACCACCTACCCTACCGTGCAAACAAAGGAGCCTGTGTAGAGGCCCGGGCAAGCCAATTTTCCTCATCCCATGCCTGCCACTTTCTTTGGCAAGGCTTCTCAACACACATGCAAGTGATCACCATCTCATCTCCAGTCCCTCATGAATAAACAATCTAGCTGAATAAATGAACACTGATTTTTAGTGTCTGGCCAAAACAATATACAATCTAACAGCCTGGCCTTGTTCTTCTTAATATTTAAATATATTTCATATTTCAGTGAAGGCTTTTGTAGATTTAAAAGTAAACCCATGGATTCAAAACCAAATCCTTTCCCGATCCTTATCCTTGTAGCCCAGCTCCTTTGTAATATCAGCAAAAGTATGATGTAAAAAAAAAAAATTAAAAAAAAATATATATGCATCAAGTCTGCAAGAAACAAGTATTTTCATTATCAGTTTATAAGCTTATTATTTTCTCAACTTATTTTCCATTAATTTTCTTTTATATTATTCATTAAAAACAATAAATAAAGTGTGTTAGTTTCCCAACTTTTTAACATCAACTACCTATCGATGGTACCGAAACCCAGTATTAAACACGTCCTGGGGCTAATTTGCTAAGGAACGGAATATCAGTAAGCCCTGTTGTCATCAGTATGGTTTTCAATAGTGGAAATTAAGAAAATATATTATTGGTACAAAAATTATGTTATAAATTTTACCTGCCCAGTTGCATTACTGACTGAGACATTAAGCTATGATGCAGTTCCACTAGTTCCCATGCAGAAGAGGATTCTCTGTATCTTCCTGAGAGCCTGCACGCAAAGGGTGGGTGCAGCTCCGTCTCACCCATTCATACACAGACACTGATCTTTGTGAGGATGGTAGGGAGAATCAAACACTCAAAAGTGTGGCCGCACTTCGCTGATGGTGCTTGTTGCCACAAATGCAGCAGAACTTTTTCTTGTAAAGGCAGAAACACAAACAGCCTGTCGAAACATTTAGTGAAAATCCATCACATTCAGGCGAGGGGATTCAGCTGGAGGTTAGTGATGTAATCTCTGCCTATACAGCTTACTAGAGCTACCCTTGGAAAACATGTAACACATTGTAATGATCGTCAAACTACATCTATATTGATATTAACTGGGGTGTCAACTCATCGTCGTTATGGGGGGAAATAGTTATGTTATATACTAATAAACAATATCTTGTTCTTAATTTGACTCATCTCCAATAAAGTATTGACAATGGAAGCACCATAAAGATAAGCAGTGCAGCTAAGAGTTATAGTACTGTTAAAATCTCAAGGATACCACCAGCTCAGGGTTAGGGGTCACGTTAGGTCAACACTGGCGAACGGTAATGCTTAAAAAAGGGGGGGAAAAACTAAACAAAAAACTGCAAGGCCAACAGCACAAGAGACTTCATTTAAAAGGTAATAAATTCTAACCTCTGAAAAGGTATTTGTTCAGCATGTGGCTGAAACACATCCAAAACCCATCCCCGAATATTTGTCAGGGATCTGATGGGTGTAAAGATGTTGGAACCAAATGCTAATGTGTGTTTTGTTCACTCAGCCATCCAAAAGCATTAAAAAACAAAACAAACCCTGAAATTGAAACAAATGACAGGTGTGGGGTGATTGTTTTCTTATGGTAAAGTAAAAATGGCAATCCATCTCCTAACCCTACTATTGAACTCATCACTGCAGTTCTAACATAAATGATTTTCTCACAAGATTATAGTACTTGTGGCGCAGCAGTTTAGGGTCAAAGGTATTTAGCAACAGTTTGTTTACAGTTACAGTCCAGCCTGTTGTGCTCCAAACACACAACCTGAAAGTTTGCTCCTTGAACCCTTCTGCGACTGTATAATCGGACGATTATGCGTAGAAGCCAGAAACCAAAAGTAAATTTAACTTTTTTCCCCTTTGACACAAACAATGCATTTTTTTGGGTGTATTATTGTAGTTCATATGCGACACAGGAAAACACCACTGGACATTTGACTCCATACTGTCTGGCGCTACTGTGGCATGATTACATGCTTCTCTTCAAGATGTGTGTTTTTTTGTTTATCACTATAATTTTGTGTGTGTGTGTGTGTGTGTGTGTGTGTGTGTGTGTGTGTGTGTGTGTGTGTTGATGTTCACTGTGTTTTAAATGTGAGGGTTGCTCATGTGAATGTTGAGAACAGCAACCAAGAAAAAGAATGTGGAAGCAACATTTGCCTACAACTTGAGAAATGCTGAATAACGAGCAGCACATCTGCACTGGCAGCCATGGACTTCTGATCGATACGGGATTCCTACCTTAGTTTTTAATGAGCTTTACAGACTCTGTGCCTTGAAACTTCCGACAGGCAACCAAAGTCTGAGCTTATACAACACATGCGCATGATTAGCACATCAATGTGCACTGCAGGTAAGGTGCCTGCTGGACACCACACTGTGATCTGACCAATGATTTGTGATTCTTTCCTCACAACTCAGCTCATGCGTGAAGCCGCTGAAAGCTCCAAGGGAGGACCCATAAAAACCTGAAGTAATTCATGAGGGGGAAGTACAGAAAAGGCACTCGAAAATTTGGCAACAAGAATGCAAACGTAGTCCAAGCTAGGCAGGTACATAGCTTGTGTTACATTTGTCTACATTTATAGCTTGTGTGATTGCTGAATAATATAAAAAGGGGTTTATAAGATATTCAGGGTTGTTAAGACCGGGCTCTTAAACCTAACTGCCTTGTTCCTAAAGTGGTGATCTCACTGCAATGGCAGTTCAGTAGCCAAGGAGAGCCTGGGTGTGTGAATGCATGCAGAGGGTGTGTGTGTGTGTGTGTGTGCGCGCGTATGTTTTTTGTGTGTGTGATTCCGAGTGTGAGAGAAGAGAGGGGAGTGCTGGCTAGCTTTGAGTGTGTACGCACACATGTAAGAAAACCTCAAACTAAATGCGGGCATGAAAAAATAATGTGTAACCAGCCTGTTCTGCAGCTTCAGCCTGGGAAAAGGTAACCAGAGAACACAGCGTTTGTAAATCACTACCAATCAGCCGTCCCCCTCCTTCCTCTGGCTTCCCCACCACCCCCACTTCCCTATCTGGCCAAAAGCACGACAGATGGATATGCAGAGAGTTAATGATATTTTAAAGACAGCGATCATTCTTACATAATGTGTTGATTCATTTTAACGGCGACTACATCCTGCAGCATCAGTCACGAGAAAAGGCTTTTCTCATTTTTCAAATAGTGTTTTCAAGCACTCGTCAAAGAGTTTCTCCTCATTTCAATCAGCATTGTTTGAGGCACGGAAACGCTTGCGATCTGAGAGCTAGTTGAAGGAGTTTTTCAGGACCAAAACTGCAATCAAGTCAGAAAGACGGGTTTGAATTCATCCTCAAAAATGAGAGTCTGCCACTACGAGCCCCGCAAGCAGCACTAATATATTTGCGCTCTGCAGGATGACTTGAAAATCCTGATACATCTGAGAATGAGTACATCCTTAAAAAATGGATGGAGAATACAAATGAGCATGAACATTCAAATCAATGAAGCGCTATTCATCTATTAACAACACTCTCGCGCAATTATTAGGATTAACTGGATAAAAATCCCCCACCACAAGGGATATTTTGAGCCACGTTTTAAAATTATACACGATTAACAAATTTGTTTACATTGTCTGAATTATAAATTCTCTTTCATGCTTTTTTTTTGTTTGTTTTCCCGCGTTTGTTTGTACTCTGCATTTTCCAGCTAAGGGAGGACGATTTTTATGGCTGCAATCCAGCATAATACACCCAACATCCTTGAGGATATTCCACCTCACGCTGTCTGACACAGTGACCCATTATCTGTAGTTGAAGCCTGAGGCAAGTGCACAGTGTCAGGGAATTGGCTACTCCAACAGGCAAATGCAGGCAGACTGATGCATGCATGCATCTCAAGCAGTTACTTTGGTCAGTGGGAGATAGCCACTGCTGCATAATGTACAATAATAACAACCCTGCAAACTGGGCAGGACTGCAGGGGAACCTGGGCGTCTTTGAGCTTGAAGCCCTTATTTCTGAATGTACCTAAGCATACATGGTGCTCCATCAGCGCTGTATTATGTAAAATGTGTAATTGCTCAAGCATCTACTAGGGTCTGTGAAAGGGAGGACCCACAGTTGATGTACAGGTGCACAGCATCTTACCAACACTGCTGGGAGGTAAGGTGGAAAAATACATTAAAAAAATAAAATGGGGGCTTCGTTACATTCAGGAGTGTATAACGCCTAATTATAAACACATTTTTATCGGGGATTGTAGAATTAAGCACCCCCAAAGCAACAACAAATTCACCAACGCGATGAATGTCACCCGGAACCGCGGCGGTGGCGGCGTTTATTTACACAGCCGAAGTTACTATGACGGAAAGGACGTCAAACGGCTTGGTAGCATATTAAAAGATTTTAACGCAACGCTAACACAACATTACGGCCTGAGCAATTAAAGAGGCGTCTCTGGGGGTCTGCTACAAGGCTGTCCATCCTCCGCAGTGGCCGTACGATCTGCCGCGAGAGGCGCGTCAAAGATAATGTGGGCGACAGAGCGAGCCAAACACACGGAGAGAAGATGAGGATGTGCCGGAGGTGACACGGCGGATAATACGAGCATAAATCCTACTCACTTTGTAGAAAATCATCTTTAAAGTGCCGTAGAACCCCATCCTTGTAATCCGGTGTGTTTCCCCCCTTTTTCCTTTGCTTCTCAGTGACAATCGGTGAAGTCCAAATCTGCGTGCGCGGCGGCGAGATCGCTCTGACAGTGTGAGGGCAGTGTACTCTCAGGTAAATCCGACGCTGGCTCTGATGTGAACATGCTCGGGCACGTCACCGGACTGGCGTGCATGCAGTAGATTCCACCGGTAAAGACATTAGCAGGGGAAAAGAAAAAAAGAAGTAGTAGAAGAAAGAGAGAGAGGGGGGAAAGCTCCGTCGTATCACGTCGACTTAAAGGGGCTAGGTCGATGGGTGAACAATGCACTGCGACGATTCCGGAGGCTTGTGCGCCGCCGAGCAGGGAGTGAACAGATGAGGGGGAGAAAGAGGGTGATACTCAGCAGAAAGGGGGAGGAGTGCAGGAAGAGAAGCGTCAGAGCGCAGAGCAGTGCCCTCTTCCTCTTCGCAGGCTGCACGACGGCTCCTCCGAACGGGATCGGATTACAGCCTCCCCGCTGGAGACGACAGGAATGGTGCAGTCCAGCATTCAACACTGTGCGCAGCGCATCCCTCCGCGAGCGGAGCACCCGGGGACATATGCGTAGCAGGCGACAGGCAGCACACACACAGAGACCAGGTGGGATACGGACTTGTCTTCACTCGTCGCGTCAAAGGCGGACCCCCCGTCAAACACACACACACACACACACACACTTGTTGCAAGCTCCAAAACACACACAGGAGGTATCCTCTGCGTCAAATTATACTAAAGATGACATTTATGACGCACTGATGGAAAGTCAAAGTCCTCTCACTTCCCATAACTAAAAACTGTTTTAATTTTTATTTTATTTTATTTTTAAATTAAACGTAACAAAATCTGTTTATTAAATATTAGCGCTGTAAATGATCTGGCTATTTTTAGGTTATTCTAATATTTTAAAATATCAGAAAGTGCAAAAGCTGACCCGTGACAATTTTCCGGGCTTCCTTTAATGCAGGGGTGCCCAATCCCAGTCCTCGAGAGCTACTGTCCTGCAGCTTTTAGATGCATCCCTACTCCAACACAGCTGAATCAAATAGTTGGATTACCAACTCGGCATGCCATCAAGTCTGGCAAAGGCCTGATAACGAGCCATTCATTTGATTCAGGTGTGCTGGAACAAGGACGCATCTAAAAGCTGCAGGGCAGTAGCTCTCGAGGACTGGGATTGGGCACCCCTGCTTTAATGTATCGTTTTATTCCACTCACAGCACAAAGCCAACATGTATTTCACTGTCATGTGAGAAAACTTAAAAGTTGAGAGCTTAATTGGCTGTTTCTGCCTAGAAAAAGTGACCCAAGTGATTGATATATTAGTACTACCCAAAGGTATACATTATAAAAGACGAACAAATTAGCTAAATATTGGCAGTTCAATTCTCACTAGGCACTCAGACCGCACACCTCTGCCAAAGCCGATGCACAGTATTGCCATTTTAAAAGAGCAATTTGGATTTTTACAGGAATTTAACATATTCTTTCCACATGCTCTAGCTCTATGAAGGGTTTACACAGATACTGCACCGGACTGCTGCATTAAAATGACTGTCAACAGATCACATGACAGAAAACAGTCAGCCATTAAAACCAATCAGGCAATATGTGAATGGCTCTATATCTGCTGCACCTGCTTCCTGCAGGACAGTATTTGCATTTCAGGATGGCAGATAATAGCCAACTGCACCTGTCCAGTTACAAACACTATGTACTGCTGATAGCTTTACAACTCTGATTAGAGATGGGAAAATCCACAACCTCAAAATGGGAGCTTTAGTTTGAGCAGGTAAAGATAATCTGTCAAAACACATTCAATGTTCCAGTGAGATTTCTGCTCACTGGAACACTGAACCAAGTAAACAAACCAATGACTATGCTCCTCTGCTTAGCCGGTCACGATAAACACATTCAAGTGCATTTGTTTGAGTAATTCGGACAACATGACTGGTCACAACAATCCTTTCTGATTTCTCAACATTTTCTCCTACAAAAAGGTTTTTGACACTCGGTGCAGAGTTTGTACTACACCATTTGTTTCAAGTGGTATCCAACATTTGCAACGCTTGACCTCATACGACATCAGCCTCAGATCATCGAAACTGCGGAGACAATGAAGGGTCATGGGATGGGCTCTATTCACAGGTGACTGAGCACTGAGATCTGGCAGCCTTTCAGACTCTCCTGGCTTACACCTGTAATTACAGAGTGACCTAGCACAGGTGGGAATTTTAAAGCTGGCAAAGAAGAGATGCCTGGTAAAAATCTACCACAATCCGAGTTAGATCTTGAGGCTTATTTTGCATTGTAATGTGCCTAAAGGGTACTGTACGATACATGATTTATTGTTTTATACAAGGTATACTGGGACTTGGCTAATCTAAGCATTACAGACACTAGGACACCACAGCAATACCGACACAAAGGATTTCAAATCAGTGGACGTCAGGGTGCATGAGACAAAGCGGTTAGGAGCTGTGTGTGTGTGTGTGTGTGTGTGTGTGTGTGTGTGTGTGTGTGTGTGTGTGTGTGTGTGTGTGTGTGTGTGTGTGTGTTTTTAAGGTGGCTCTCATGAGAAAGGCTCTCTCGATGCTATCGGCCGGCCCAACCTTTACACAGCACATTGGAATGCTTGGTATGCGAGCGGGGTTGCACGGTGGCCTTTGAATGGTCCGTGGCCTCCTTTGTCGCTCTCCTTCTGCCAGTTGGTAAAGCATTAACAGGCCCCTTCCCTGCTGATACCAGTCTCCTGCTTATCAAAACCAAAATCCTGCACAAAGCATGTGTCGTCTTCTCAAAGCAAACTGCATTTTAAAAATCTTGTTCATTATAATCAACAAATGACAGCCAGGTTACAGCCCTCCCATCAGCCAGTTGCTGATGGGAGGGCTGGAATATTTAAACAGAGGAAGATGTACAAAAATAGTAATTTCGTTTTAGCACAGCATGCTTGTGGGTAAATGCAAATGCTGTGTTATTCGACTGTGCATAAATAGACAACTTCGGTGCCAAGCTTTTAGCACACTGCCTCAGATATTGTACAACTCTGCAGGTAAGATGAGCATCCTCGGATTGGCTACCTAGTCTGATCTTCCCGTCAATCTAGTTTTTGATAATCTTTGGATTAGTATATACCTAATATATGCATTAAAATATACAGATTTTAGAAGCAAGGCCATAATACTGACATTTAAAATGATGTCAGACATTGCCTTAAGTCCTAAACAATTACTAGATTAATCATAAAGTACAGAATTAAGGAACAGCCATCAAAGCCCTCTAGCTGTGGCCTCTCAAATACAAAGTTTTTTATTGTTCTGTCAGCTAACTGTAAATATCTCTGGCTGTTAGGCTGCTGGTCACTCAAACTAAACTTTTGAAACTATCTGTACAACTTGGGCTTAAAAAGGAAATGGAAAATGTACACCAGAAACCAAACAATTAAGCAGAAAATAAGAAAATTTGAGAAAAATAATCCTTAATTAGGAAGCTGTCACAATAATTAAATTGCTGCACTTTGTGATAAGTGAAACACTGACTAATTAGAGGAGTAATAAGTAAAGCCTCACAGCTGTTTTCGCAGGATTGGTGACTGGAACGATTTCCAATCAACAGATGTTGGTGGGAAAAAAGCCGAACTACAGGAGAAAGGGGCTTTCTTGAGAAAATGTTTAATGTGAGGTGGTGAACTTGAAGGAGGCAAATACTTCTTGGGCAGCGATGCATCACTAAATAGGGTCATGTCATTGTGCGATTGTCATCTCTGGACAACAACAAAAAAAAAAAAAAATGAGAAGCAGGGGGTCTGCATTCAATAGATTTTCCTCAAATGGGTTAAATGTGATCCCCATGCCAGACTGGACAGATGCAATCCGTGTGGGGGAGGTTTAATGAATAAGGAAATCATGGATCATGGCATTCTGTGGTGGATAATAATGGCATCATCTGCATGGAGTTGAATTAACATATCCTACAGCCACCCACGCGACTGAGACATTCAAGTTTGAAGGGGTCAGGTCAAAAAGAAAAAAATTAAAGCAAGAGGATGAGGCATCTCCCCTGTGACATCAATAGGCTTAAATAAAAATAAATGGAGAACAGAGGTCAGTATTTGCAGTTATCAGCAATTATTTAGAAAGTGGAAGTGGATGCAGATGCAGCGTTTTAAAATGTATAGAAGTAGAGGAGCTCTGAGAAAATAACAGGCAAAGGTCATCACAATGAACATGAAGACAAATATATATTACAGCTCCAACACTAAAGTGAGAATGATTACATTCAAAGAACAGTATCCAGTGTTTGTCCCTCAGAGGCACATGTACATGCACTATAAAGGCTGAAGACATAAGAGCAAATACTGGCCAAAAATAACACTGCATTTTACTTGGTATTCACCACTTAACAGAACCAAAACAGGAATTTCTCCCTTGTTGATGAAGTTAGCATAACCTGGTCAGCAGAAGACATGTAAAAGTTTCATATTTTTGTACTTGGCACAAAAAGGAAAAATTGTCTTCTGTGGTGTTTGCAGTAAAAAGTAGATAAAGATAAAGCATGCATCACAAAGGAAAGCTTCCTGAATATAGTGACCATTCTTTTATTCAAAAGAAGTTCAGACTTCCTGTGCACTTCTGCTCTCGTTCGGTAACTACAAAGATAAACCTGTGATGGTGCTACATCTCATGCAGAACTGGGATGTCCAGATCTGTTCAGCCTCCATGTTGTCATAAAACAATATTATTGGAAACAACAGCCATAATGTCTCCTCCCTTTGTGTACAACTGACACTGACCACAGAAGCAATCGCAGGGAAATAGCAGACGCAGCTAATTTCCCCATAGAAAACATTGTGGTCTAGTGTGGGTGCTTAGGTAAAATGACAATGTGGCCTCAACACGTACCCAGAATAGATGGAAGTCTGCAGACTGAAACCCAAAATGCGTAACAATTGTTCACACTTTATAAATGAGTTGACCAGTAGCCTTTCTTAATTCACAGCTTTGCAAATCTCTGAAAGAATGGCAACATAACCCAAAATCTGGGGCATAATGACATCTGATAAGAAATAATAAATCTACACATACTGCTTTTCTATTTTTCCTCTAAATCCCCCATTCAGACTTCTAAAATTGAGACTTGGCACATTTTAACTGTGTGTATACTGTGGTAATTTTAGCGCCAGAAAAAGCATTATCAGCTAATCTCTTTCATGTATAAAATAAAGCAAAAGTACAGTTCTGAAGTTTGAAAATGACAGACGCAGAAAAATGCACGTCCTGGCAAACTACAGCTTCTATAACTTTAGATGGACTCAGTTTCATTGGTTCTCCCAAAGGGTTCATTTTATAGGAGCACAGGCAATGAAGACAAAGTAATCAATGACTGAAATTGTGTCGCTTTGCCACTTAATGATGCTCTCAGTCATTATGTTGTCCAATCAAAGGCATCATAGCTAAACCCTGAGGCCATCAGAGTGCCCAAAGCACATCAGTAGCAATCAGTGAATATCCCAAGCTTCAGCCAGCGGGTGGAGGAATTGGTGATTGCTGACATGGTTCGAGTAGGACGCGCATCTTTCAGCTTAATTAGAGGCATTTTTTTTTAATGATCCTGACTTTTATTACCTCGTTTTGTTGTCTGAAAAAGATTATACTCATACTGTATGTTACAGAATATGGAAAATCTCTGCAAGAGAAAAAGGTGACAGAGTCTTTCTTACACGGCACACAGTCTCCTCTTTGGGAAAAATCACCAAAACAACACTGCACATGTGCAGACAGTTCATTCACAGGTGATACTGCCCGTTTCTCTGCCACTCCCTGTACAGAGTGCCGCAGAGAGAAAATGTCTGAGGCAGGAGAGCAAAATCTTGTGGAGTTGTTGCTAGGCAAGTTTTGAAAAAAAAAAAAAAAGTTATTAAAGGGGTATGAACAGTCAGTAAATCTAGCTACAAAGTTAACAAGGCAACAGTGAGATGAACTGAAATATACTGAGCAAGATGCCCAGCACCAAAGGTGAGATTGTATATATTTACAGTTAAAAAAAACCTGAATCCCAAAATTAAAAACTAAATGTCAAACCAAAAGACCTGAAAATTTGGGTAAAGCTCTAGATGATAATGGTAGCTGGTAAGTGTCAACATTTATTTAGGGATGCTTTAAAATAGCTTTTGGCTCTATTCATTTGAAGGAATTAAACTTATCCGTCCAATAACTTTCTAATAAAAAAGTGCCCTTAAGTTGTATATGTCTGTGCATACTTGTGAAGGCAAACTGTACAGGAAAAAGGTCAGTATTACTGTTGCCCTCTCTTTTTAATCCTCTTCCAATGATAGGCCTATGTGGGTTTTGCATGTGGATACAGCCTGGACTGTCATATCTCATTGACAAATGAAAGAATGTTATGGAAATGTGAGAGATGAGCCAGGTGAAACTTGGCCAGGGCTGGCATCAACATTTACACAGAGCGAATAAACCTCTTTAATCATCCAGAATTATCACTCTCCTATCCTAGATGAAGCAGAGAGCGCCAATTTGTGCTGCCTGTCATCTGAGGATCCCCAAATATGCTTGAGAAGGTGGCGGCAAACTGTGTGGGGGATATTCTCACAGTGGCTCGGTTGCTTGCCTTGACCTGAACTTGCTACACAAACTTGCTCATCAAGCTGGCTTTGGTACTTCCCCTCATCTGATACTGATCTCATCTGGAACACAGTCTACACATACTACTCTTTATCTCTTCAACAAAGCAGTAATTTGCTTCTTTGCCGTTCCAAATAAAAGGTTTCAGAAGGAAATGTGCATGTGAAACATCTGAAGTGAGATTTAACCTTTATCTAAGCGGATCAGAGATCAGAGATTAGAGGATGCTATTGAACCGTCTGGTATAACCAGTGAATTAAGCACAAATAATGAACATTTACCCTTCTTTTAAGCATTAGCGTCAAGATTTAATAGGCAAGGTAGCAGCGCGGCTCTCTGTATGGCAATGCTGATTTTAACAAAATATGGATGGAGTTACGAGAAGATGAACTTTTCTTCTAGCACATCTAGAATGTAAAGTGTTACTTAAAAAGTCAAAAGTACCAAATGGATTGAAATTACATTTAGTACAAACAGTCATCACATGCACACCAACTCACTGTGGCTCCATAAACATGCCTTTTATTCAGCCACACTGTGTATATTACAGGTGGGCAATATGGCCTCAAAGTTATATGATTTATGATGACATTAAAAGAAAACGACTGAACAATGTTTCATCAGTGGTTACAGTAATAAATACTGCTGCCTGCCAGATGCAAACAAAATGAAGGGCACTTTCCATCCTCCTTTTACAAGGAGCTACTGTCATTGATGACAGGCTACCTATTCGAGTGCGAATGTACTGCTACCAGGTGCCAGCAGCATTACAATGCA
This sequence comes from Oreochromis niloticus, assembly GCF_001858045.2. Lineage (NCBI taxonomy): Eukaryota > Metazoa > Chordata > Actinopteri > Cichliformes > Cichlidae > Oreochromis > Oreochromis niloticus. The sequence goes on along the minus strand of NC_031971.2, from coordinate 15,320,506 downwards.
ATAGCAGTGACACAGCATAAGTAAAATATAAGCAAAACAGTAGCCTAGGCCGCACTCTCTTGGGAAATTCGAAATAAAAAAAAATAATACAACTGTTTAACACTTTAGCAAAAACTACTGTAACTTAGCCTTGTAACTGCAGGAGCTGCACATTAGTGAGACAAACTGAAATACATTTTCTACCTGGCATGTCAAGTCGTTTAACCAGCTGGTTTTAAATCACTCCTTTACCACCATGTTAACAACATCAACTGCTGTAGAACTCGCAACTATGGTGCAGCGATGCTAACCCTAACCCCAAATCATCATCAAATGCTGACACCTGTTCTCACCCCTTATTTTGTATATTTTTATATATAATATATTTATATTATTTGCATTCATATTTAAAAATATAAAAGCTTTTTTACAAGCCATTGAAAAAAATAAAATAAAATATTGGCCAATAAAATGCTAAGCCACTGACCTGAAGTTTGTTAGGTTGGACACAGAGTTATCACTATTAATTAACCATCATAACGTCTTGTTTTCAGCAGCATCAAAGCACAGGGCAGTCTTCAGAATGCTGATATGCTCACTTCTCTTCACTGCAGCCACCACATTCTCCTTTAAAGGCTTACAGACACACTCATTCAATTGCACACTTTAACACAAAGACACATGTACAAAAACTCACAACGCCTTCGAGGAAGACAGTAAAGCTACATTTTTTTGCTTTAGTTTAGACTGCATACATATCTTATGTTATTTGACTTTGACTGTACTTGAGTGTATTTAGATAGCTTTGCACTTAAGGAAATACTTTGTTTAAAAAATACATACATTAAAAGTACACTTTTATCATGGCAGGTAAATACAATACGTTTGGTTGACAGATGAACCAAAACACACTGCAGTTTCTAAAATGGAAACCTATGAGCAGTTCATTTTGAAAGACATTTATGTTTTCACTTTTGAATATTAGTTATTGCTGATTCATGAGATTTCTAATCTGATTAATTGCTGGAATATTTGATAGATTACTCGATTACTAAAATAATTGATAGCTGCAGCTCTATTACAAACTGTAACATCTTCATCGTAACAATCAGAAAAAAGAACAAAGATTGCATGGCAGCTTTCTCACACTGCCATTGTCTGGAGGACAAGGTGTAGCTCCAGCCTCTGCCTTTTCTGAGAATCAAACTAAGGCGAGTCCTTCTGGCAGGTGAGCCTGACTGATGAGCTAATCTGGAAAAAATGCAGGCCGAACATCTTTCAAGTTTGCTCAGCTGAAAGTTTCAAACACAGCCTTTGTTTGGTCAGTCTTATTCAAGCTAGCCGAGGTTAGTGGAGAGGTGAACAAAATAAACATTTGATAGCAGTGAACTACGTGACTCCCATTTTGATGCGCAATACAGTTTGCGATAAGTGGTGGGTACATTTGATCTTGTTTAGATGTGTCCACCGGCCATGTTGCGAAAGCCAAGGCTCTTGTCTAAAGTGTCTGTTCGGGATTACCGTTATCTGTGATGGGCCACCAGCAGAGTGGGTGACAGCAACCTTTTTATTGCTAGACTTGACTGCTATCAACTCTCATGTCTGATGCCACAAAGTGAGATTCAAATGACTTTATTTGGAAAGAGAGAGATCAAACAGGCAGCACATGAACATTTAGACATTCTGACATGGGCCTCTGTTGGTTAATAAGAATGACGCAACATAAAAGCAATGCAGCTGAATGCAGAGTGTGGAGTGGACATGGCCTCAAATATCAATGACTAAAGCAAGCATGTTTTTGTGATTGCTATACTGCTGTAAAAGCAGGTTTTTACAGGACTGGCATGCTGAACGACAAGCATATTACTTTAATTTATGCACAATTTTTAATAAATCTGGTTAAATGTATCCTACCTACCTACCTTATCTAGACTTGTTCCACAGAAATTTATTCCCTCCCCTATTCTATGTCCTACAAATTATAAACAGGAAAATCAATGAATGATTGAGATCAATTCCTTTAAGGAAATTATTTTCCTCTGTATTAACCTGCTATTGTTTCTGTCAAATTCTACTAAGGGTGTACCGCAACTCAGAAATGGTAGTCAAATGTTTCCTGTAACGCTTCACATTAACAAAAAACCCCACACAAGAACAGTGATCGCAAAGGACATGGGACTATTACTTAACAAAACAGCCTGAGGCAAACTAAAAAAGTGCTCCAGGATGAAGAATGCACGAGTAGACAATCACAAGGAAAGCAATGATTCAGGAAGTATACGAGCTATGGGATCGTATTCACCATTTAATTTGCCGTACTGGTAGCACTGAGGATTGAGTGACCTTTATGGCTCAGGCAATGCAAGTTAAGAAAAGAAATGTTGGTTAGATATTTTATATATTAGGGAAACACTGGACCTTACTGTTTTCAAAAAGATCTGGTCATGCTATAATGCATTAAAAGAGGAAACTGATGAATTTTTTGGAGCAAGATAGATAGATGATAGCAAAACAGAGATGTCTCCCAAGATTTGAAAGGCTATACAGAATGACAAGGATCAAGGGTCATAAATGTTTCATTTCAGGAAGGGAAGAGGAGCTGTGAACCATGAAGGGCTTTGCAAGCCTATTTGTATCCCCTCCCCTATAATGCAAAAGCAGACAAATATCAAACTATTGTAGTACCTTTAAACAAGAGATGCAATGATTATTGACATATGCATTGTTCAGTCAATCCAACAAATAAAGATCACAGATAGAAAATTATGGTAAGATCTTCAAAAACTAGAAGTGGAAGAAAAAAAAAAAAACTACTGCAGCAAAAAAGACAGAAAACAAACAATTAACACAAACTGGAAGCTTAGTGTAAGAGACAAATGTGACAGTTTTAAAACTTGCTGGGGAACAGGCACACAAATTTTTTAGTTGGTTATTAGAAATACTGAATAAAATTTTAGGGCCAGTGTTAGAGGTTTTGCCATATACCCAGTAAAAGCTGGGATGGAAAGACTGGAGTTGCAACACGTGCTGAACAACACAGAGACAGAAAGGTGATGAAGAAACGAGCAGCGGATCTTGAGTTGATGGACACCTATTTCATACTTCTATTGGTTAGGGATTTGTGCTAAAAGATTACATTTTGCCATGTCAGTTGGCAAAACACTAGCCAAACTAATTACTGATATTAATGTAAAGCACCTGCTGTAAACACATTACATAACACCAGCTGTACAATAATAACATGTACAGCAGCACCCCTGTCTCTGCGTAACAGGATGTTGTGAACAAGAAAAGTGGTGCGACAAAAGAGAGGGAGAGAGCGGACAGCCCTGTGAGCCAGCGTGATTCTGCAGTATTTTTATCTAGAGAATGAACGGCACCGTCAGAGTAATCTAGCATATAACCAGCTGATCAATATGAAACCACATTTCCCACAGGCATGCAGACATTAAACGGCAAGAGAACAAGGGTGACGTTAGCCACGCTTGGCACAGTAATCTGAGATTATGTCTGAGAATTCTTTTAATTGTCATTGAAACCAGTGAAGAACCCGAGAAACTATTTTAAAAGGCTCTTGTATAAAAATGCAATATTTGTATGGACACTCACTAGAATGTGCATAATCTTGCGTGTTTTCTCACTTCTAGAAGTTCAGTTGTTCCCTTTAATTTAGTCTCTTTCAGGCAGCTAGGAAATTGGATGTATGGAACATCCTTAGTATTTCTACTAAATCCACTACTAAAATTTCCATTTTAATGATGATGTCCTGAGTTACTGGATCTGTAGCCACATGAGCTGTTATTCAGACAACATATTTAGCGCATTTTCATATATATATTTCACATTTCATCAGCACAAATTTCAACAACATAGCTCAAAAGTAAGAATCCAGACCCTTAAACTGCTGAGCAGCTGAAATCCTTTACCAAGTAAATATTTTGCTTTCAAAATTACAAAAAGGTTGGAGACTGGACGTGGTTTAAGCTCACTGATTCGGTTCAGCCTTTGTTGCAGTCTTTTCCCACTGCCGCCTCCAACTCAAACAGCTTCTGACATTTCTTCTAATACTTGTAGATCCCGCCTACACACCAAAACTACACAAGCAACACCACTTTTCTACTTCCTAGTTTGCACAGAATAAATAGGAAAATGCTGTACAGGTCATATGGAAAGGCACCTCAAGCAGCTGTAGTACGTGTTTTTTTTCCCGATTTATGTGCTAATGTGTGGTGTTCATGCCATACATAATGAATATCATCAAAGTCCCCAAGAGCACCTACAACAACAAAATATAATGCATACACTCATACATCAGGCAGCGCAGTGCAAGTTCCAGGTTTGGGTTGATTAAAAAAAAAAAAAAAGAAGAAGCTGCACAGCTTGTTTCACTTTTTGGCTTCATCAGCCACGTACTTTGTAGGCACTTCTCAATATTAACACAGTACATGTTATTAGCATTTTGATCGTATTATATTTGCTGTTCTGAAATAATTGGGCCTAGATTATATGCCTAAACCTTTTGCTGATGAATTCTGTGTAGAGATGCAGATGGCCTGGATTATCAATAGACAACCATCCTGCTAGTAACTGCACTGTAAACAGGGTTGTTGGATTAACTTGAATACTTGGGGTCAAACTACAAACATGCGAAATTTAACCAGCCATGATGGACGTGCATCGTTCATTCAAGCTGTCCCACACACTCAAATGTATATGAGATGATATAAAATCATCATCTCACCTGAGAGAAGCAAGTGAAAGCAGAGCAGAATCTGCAGACACAGAGGCAACAGATGGCATGACAAAAGTAAATATGCCTTCCTGTTTTAATAGTGCAAGCACTCCCGAAGCCAAGAAGCAAGCGCAAACAGTTTAAAGTTTAAAATATTGTTTTTAATTTTGCTATTCATGTCGGGATTGTTAAAACACAGCTAAAAAGCTTGTATATATCGAAATGGCATAGCAGCAGGCGACCATAATGTGCTTTAGAGACACAATCAGGGGACTTTGGTCTCTGTCGAAGGGGCATACTCATTACAGATTTCCAGCTGCCATCATTACCACACAATCTTCTACCTCTTATGTTGGGTAGACAGTTGACACTTCTTTATTTTAGAGGTTTAGTTGACATGTCATGCTGTCACTTCTTTTCCTCTACTTTTCCCCACAAAGAGCCGACACTGCCAACGGCCCAGTCAATGAAATGAGCACAAAAGTGGAAACTGGAAGTGAGGTTGGAACAATTTCCCAAAAATAGACTTCTCTGCGCGCACAGCGTCATACTCGCACACCGCAAATAGCATGGGTGGCTTTCTTTTTTTCTTTTTTCTCCGCTGCTAAGAAACCACGCCATCTTCTTTAAGGGATGTTGCCCTGCATTTCAAAAATAGAGGCACACAGCTGGGGGTTGGGGGGGTCAGTACCACACAGAGGAAAAAGTGAACTGAACTAGCACAACTAACAGAGTTGGTTATCCAAGCCTCTCAGTCTACGTGGTGCCTGAATGTTTCCCAGGAGCAGACATCTGACGGGTGTTGACAAAACTAATTTGGTTTATTCAGAGTAAATGAAATGAACTTAAAAATTAATACAAGATCGCGATCTGAAGTTCATGAACCCTCAGCTAAACTGAGCATCCTAAGCAAAGGATGTTCAAGTCAAAGGGCATTATTATTCCAGTCAATTTCTATTCTGTCTTCCATGTTTCATGACCTTTAAGTAAAATTCAACCTGAAACTCATGACTTCAAATGTCAAGGAAGGGGAGCAGCTGCTTAGAAAATGGTTCCTAAGAAGTGACGGTTGAGCATTTGTTGTGATCCGTGTTACAGCAGTATTTTGTTTGAAACCAAGCAGTTGGGGATATATGAGGCTGAAATGAATGTCTTATTCAGAATGTAGACGACAATTTATTTTACACTTTCACTGATGACAACACATTATGCAAAGAGTGCCTTCAAGGTAAACTGACATTTTAGTTCTGAAATAATGCATACTGAAAAGTGCTTTGCCCACATTCTTTTTGCATCTCCTTTATCAGTCATTTAATATTACGTTGGCTGCACATTTGTTCTTACCCAACTTCCACTTCAAGGCTTCCCATCAACTATAAAACAAACCTTACAGGGGTCTTTAATGACTTTTCCCTTATTGTCAAAACCTCAACTCTTGGTACTTTCTGTCATGTCCAACCTTTCTAATCCTACAGTCAGGTTGGGAAAACAGTGGTTGGAGACCACAGGACGACCAACATTACTGTGACTGTGTGCAATGAACTTGCAACTTTGAAATGGCTCCGTCAAAGATGGGGGACTAGCTCTGCAACCACTCTCAATCAATAGCCATCTTCAACTTTGATGCATCAAGATGTCAATAAAAGAGCAATAAGATGGATACTGTCTGCTACGACACAAGTTGGCAGTGACATGCAATTCATTTGTGATGATACTGATAAAGTGGTGAAAATCACGAATCTGTTGCCATCTGCATACACACAAATTCACATCAACTACTTTCAGAAAGCAGAAAGAACCTCAGACATTAAACAGAAATCCAGAAATTCCTACACAAATAGTGATAAAGCACCATCCTACAGAAACTGTAACTGCAAAGTGATATAAGCACTTTGAAACCTTGCTATACAACCAGAATACAACAAAAATTGGTCCCCTATTGCAAAGAGACAACGCACGTGAGTTGTACTCGTTGGCGTACATCACAACCTGTTGACTGCAGTTATTTGCGAACCTTTGCCATACACATTGCCTCCAAAAGGTGGCCTGTACAATCGCCTTGCAAATGAAAGTATTTGCTGTAACTATTTGTGGTCAGTTTCTGACCGCAAATTGAAAAAATAAATTCAATGCAACCACCGCACAGCCATCTATTTTTCTGAGTCGCATGAAGGTTGTTGTCCTACTGTTTACTTAAGTGTGACTGTGCCACAAATTCTCATGTTCATACTTTTCTTTTTAAGATTGAAATCCTTACAGATCACAAAAATACAGCTTCATTAAATAACACCTCACTAATTATTTTTTTTTTTAAATACACACCCAGGTAGAATATAGAACTCAGGATAAATCCACAGCTGTTTCAGTAAACTTCAGCGCAAGCTTTTCAAAGAAACATTCAAGCCACTGCAGATTTCTACAGACCAGTAAGTAAAATGTCACACACTGTAAGGATTAAAAATATATATTTATTTTTAAATTATTAATTTTTTAAATGTATTTTTATCATTTTAGTTATTTATAGTATTAAGTAGTTGTACAATGTAGCTGATGGAGAAAACTAAACCTACTCCTCCTGTGTGTTACTGGCACTCTTGCATCCCCTCAGCAAGCAGCACTGATCAATGTTCCTGACAAGCCAAAAAGCGATCATTAGCAAAACCTTCATCAATACAGTTCATTTATAACAGGCGGGGCTCATCACAGCCATTCAGCCTTGACCCTATAGATGACCTTTAACATTCACAATAGGCAGCCCACAATAGCTGCCATGTGCCGATTGGTTTAATCTCCCCAGCCCATCTGCTGCTGCTGCTGGCTGTCACTTGAATCGGGGGAGAGGAGAGGGAGTGCCCAACTTCCCTCTGAAGCTCCTGGGTGTCTGTCTCACTACATCCTGTGGGACAGCTGTATGTTAATGTGCACAAGAGGCCGGGGACAGCAGCAGTCACTGGGATTGCCAGGCAGACACAGAACAAGGAACCCCTTCTCAGTGGGCAGCCAAAGGCATGAACTTGGCAGATTAGACATTCAGGAAACAAATAAGGCTCAATCACAGAAGGACACCTCAAACAGCCACCACCAAACACACAAGACTACAGACAGCCACCCACTCCTCCCCCCTCCAAAAAAAAAAAAAAAAAAAAAAAAAAAAATCTAAAGTGAGTGATGAGACTGAAGACGTCTTCCTGCTGCTTTGTTGTGTTTTCCTTTTGAAAACTAAATACATGCAGTAATGGGCACACAACAGAAATCCCAGTCCTCCTATCCCTTCACGGTAAAAGAATACTAAAGAAAGCAAAAATAAGCATCTATTTTTTAAGCCAATAAAACTGTTGTAAAGTATTTTCCTCTCTAGTGGACTGTGTTTCTGAAAAAGAAGCAGACAGTGACAGGAGACAGGAGTGTTCAGGTTGGACCTGCACAGTAAAACGTTGATGCCTGGGCGAAATCGAATCAATAATTCAAGGCTAGGCAAGTTGCAGACCCAATCCTGACGTGACGATGACGCAGGGGTTTGAGCAGCCATGGAGGACCCCGGTAATAGCTCCCCCCTTTGCCTGTAAACTGTTGCCTGGCAACAGGATTCGCTCTGGCTGGCCTTCAGGCTGCAGTGTGCTGCCTCTGGCCTTGTCCAGGAATAAGGCTCTTGTTTGCTATTACAGTCAACCAATTCTGGCAAAGGGCGCACGGCTCGCTACTCATTTTTGAATTCAGCAGAGGTTCATAATGAGGTTGACAATAAAAGCTTCAATTTCCAAAGAATAAGGTCAGCTTCATAACTCTTATGACAGAAATTTTCTGAAAAAGCTCAGTAAGCAAGTTTCTTGCATAGATGTGATGACTGTCAGCTAACAATGCCATGACGCACAAGACGTCGCAAACAATCATCTTTAAAAAGGAAACGGCCCAACTTCCAGAGTTTCATTTCTTTTATCGGCCATGCCATACGTCTCTGATGCAATTACCGACAGCGTTGCTTCCAACAAATGGATTGATACTAAGCAGCCAGTCTCTCAAACAGCCATCAGTCATTGTTTTTTCCCCCTGTACTATGCTTTAAGGCTTAAAATGTGCGTCATGATTAAGATAATGTCACAAAATGGTAAAATGCTTTAAAAAAATTGATACAAAGATAAAAGTTACTGGAAGATGAGGCAGAAAGAAGGTGGTGTGTTCAGCAGTATCAGGGAAGACAGCGTGCTCACTGGGGCAGAAAAAGGGAAAAAGACAGTTTGAACTTTTGGCCTCGCAGACTCACGTAAGATGCACCTGAAATAAACCATGTGCACTTTACCTGCCGGCAAAATACTTTCCGTAAGTAAAAGTAAGTGAATAGGTAAAAGTCATACAGTTTTCCCAGAGGAAAAGCATTCCTGAAGCGTCTTTGAAAATTAGGTGGGCGTGTAAATCTCACATAAATCACTGTCACTTAATGGATTCATGCACCAAATTGCACTCTAGAGCCCCATATGCAGTCTTTAATATAGTGCAAGTGAAATTATGGGCTTGATTCACCTAACCTTTGAGAGGAAAATCTTTTTCTTTTTTTTTTTAAAGTAACAAATGGGGAAATCTGTACAAATATAAAACTTTGAAGATATCTACTTAAAATCTGTGACGATTACTGGTTTTCCTCCTTTCTCCATAAACAAGGACTGGATTCATTTTAAAGTTCACATCGGTACCTGCAAAATTACTAAAGACATTACAAATTAAAGACACACTCTGAACCTTTGACCCTGTAGCGATGGGATCCAGGCCCTTTTTGTTGTCATGGTTTTAGTCATCTTGTCCCTATTGAAGTAACGGTCACTACGAGTGAACACCTTTATCCTAGTGTGGTGAGCTCTTCCAAGAAACAGATGCCCCCATACATAACACAAGGATTCACTCAGTGGTTCTATGACTATAAAAAGGATGTGAATCATGGACTTCAGCTTCTGAGACTTTGGACCAAAGTGTTTAGGCTCCCTCATTAACAAATAAAAGAATATGTTTTAGAAGAAGAGTGATCGATTAGTTTCCAGAATCAATTCCAAAGTGCACTGAAGCAGTTCTGGCAGCATGACACATCGTACTTACCCACTTTATTGCATCCTAAATGACTTAATTCTTGTTTTCACATCATCTACGTAAGAAAACAACACATTTTGGGGCTTTTAGTATTTTTTTTTAAATCCTAAAACAGCTCCAGGGACAAGAAGAAAGACAATTTCCTCATAATTACAAACGGTAAAACAAACAGATGCACGCATATTAAAATCTGAAAGATAATATGGCTATAGTTCTTTGCGACCGACCAGCAGTATGTGTGTACATACGCATCTTGTGTTTAAAACTTTATCTGAGTATTTATGTTTTTTGGAAGAATTTAATTTTGTATGTGTTCAATAACCTCTTTGCGAGATTTTCACTTATTAGAATATCACTGACTTTTTTGTGATCTTGCCCTCAACTTTCTGCAATCTCTGCAAACTTTTGTAACTCTTTAAAATTTAGGATGAAACTGAAAGGTAAGACCATCTGGACTCTTCTGCCCTCAGTCTGCCATCTTCATGTAATCTTCAGTAATACAAGACAATTCTTCACATTACTGGATGTTAGCTTTAACGTTTGCTTCTTAAATTCCCATTTTTCTTTAATAAGTACTGAAGACAAACATTGTACTTTGTTACTGCCACTGCACAAAAACAAATACTGTGAAATTAAATGTCTTTTGTGATTACTTTGAAAAAACCCCAAGGTTTTACAACATAGTTTCCTGTTTCACGGTTTGTTAAAGGTCCATAAATGACAAAATGCTATAAAAGCCTGGCAGCTCTAAAGGTTGTAAAAGCTTGAACTGTAAAACTTAAATTTGTACACTGGCACAAGTTGGGAGCTCAGCTTGAAAGATGAAAAGACAAAGTAATATAGCCTAATAGTAAATAAAGGTCAGCTGATATGCATTACCTTCACATTAAAGGCTGATTTTACCGGCAGCACCCAATAAAAGCGACATTTTCATATCTCTACACACATAAAAAGGCAAATTCGATTCAAACTGTGCTTCTCTTAGTGGTGGTGAGAACTTTGTAGCTGGCGCTGACTTGGCAGATGAACGCTGTTTGTAGATTACAGCTCAGCATTCAACACCATCGTTCCCTCGAAGCTGGACAGGAAACTGCAGGATCTAGGACTGAGCAGCTCCCTCTGCAGCTGGATCCTTAACTTCCTGTCTGACAGACGCCAAGTGGTCAGACTGGGCAGCACCACCTCATCCCCCATCACACTGAACACTGGTGCTCCACAGGGGTGTGTACTGAGCCCTCTCCTGTACTCACTCTACACCTACGACTGCACGGCCACTAACAACTCCAACATCATTGTGAAGTTTGCGGACGACACTACAGTGGTGGGTCTTATCACCAACGGTGATGAGACGGCCTACAGGGAGGAGGTCAGCGCCCTGACCCACTGGTGTCAAGACAACCATCTCACCCTCAACGTCGCAAAGACAAAGGAGCTGATAGTGGACTTCCGGAGGTGCAGAGGAGTACACACCCCCATCACCATCAACGGCGCCGCTGTGGAGAGAGTGAGCAGCTTCCGCTTCCTTGGTGTACATCTGGCTGAGGATCTTACGTGGTCAGTACACATAAACAAGACAGTGAAGAAGGCGCAGCAGCGCCTCTTCTTTCTCAGGAGACTGAAAAGATTCGGCATGAGCCCCCGCATCCTCAGGACCTTCTATCGCTGTGCCATTGAGAGCATCCTCACTGGATGCATCACCACCTGGTATGGCAACACCACCGCTTACAACCGCAAAGCTCTCCAGAGAGTAGTGCGGTGTGCTGAACGGATAATTGGAGGTGAGCTTCCCTCCCTCCAAGACATCTACAGGAAGCGGTGCCTGAGGAAAGCGGGGAGGATCATCAAGGACTCCAGTCACCCCAGCCATAAACTCTTCAGACTACTTCCATCAGGAAGGAGGTTCTGCAGCATCCGGTCCCGTACCAGCAGACTGAGAGACAGCTTTTTCCACCAGGCCATCAGACTGCTGAACACGTCATAGACACCTCACCCTCACTACTGGAACTTCAACATTATGCACTCCATACTGTACATTAATGCCACTGTTTTGCACATACCTACCTCTGTATATTTTATATTTTATATATCTTATTTTATTGTTTACTCTATTTCATTTGTAAAACATGTATATACACACTCACACACACACACACACACACACACACACACACACACACACACACGTAGAAAAACATATTTAGTACACACATTCAGTAATGTATATACCTTTATATATGGTACATATATTTATTACTTTTTAGATTAACCATTTTTATATTTTGCTTGTTGCACGTTATTGTATTTTGCACAACTCTGTTGCTTGTGAAGCTTGCACACAAGAATTTCACTCGCATGTACTGTACCAGTGTACCTGCACATGTGATGTGACAATAAAGGTGATTTGATTTGATTTTGATTTGATTTGATTTGAACCTACAGCTGGCTAGGGGGATGGAGCGGCAGCACAACCTGGCCACAAGGCGCACTGGGCTCCCGGTGGGGTCCTACTCTCCCACACTCATCACAAATTAAAGAGGCCAGTCGGACCAAATCAGCACTTTCTGAGATCCACTGTAGCATGCTGATCTGAGGAGGTGTGGAGAGAGGCCCTGGGAAGATCAGGGGAGATGAAGCATGAAGCACACAATGTGGGTAGCAATAGCCTTAAGCGACTGCACTATATCAAACTTCATCTCCACTGACTTTTATATGCATGAAAACTTTGTGGATTTAATATTGTGCATTTTCTGGCTGAAGGATTCAATCTGACATTTTGCAATCTGAATGTTCAGAAAAATGCTCCAGTAGGATTATAACGTAGATGGTCTAATTTCTCAGCTCTAAATACACTTTTTTCGCACATTTTGATTGACTACATGTGCCAGTGGTGACAGAAATGATAAGCATGTCGTGCAAATCCCGGTTCCTATATCCATCAGCCTGAGGCACAGTTATCGTTCTTGTCTTACGGTTTTAAGAGAGTAATCAGGTTTAATTGTTTTGTTTAATTGTGTTCAGGCTGATCAGTTCATGAGAGGGATAATTCCAACCAAGTAATATTTCAGTTTGGGCCTATTTATTCTGATTAAGGTGTAGGTGAATTTAATATTGCCCAATCAAGCTTTTTAGGGTGGATATTAGGTATAAATTTAAAAGGACCCTGGGGGACTAAAAGTAGCCCAATCGACAATATCTTGATTTCCTCCACTAAGGAATTTTAGCTATTAAAAACATGATTCAGGTTTTTGTTATGGCCTTTGCAAATGTCTTATGAGGAACAGAAAAGAATTCAGTGCGTTTGCAGGATCACAAGAATCACATTTAAAAATACTTAAAGCATTGTACTCATTTTGATAAAATACAACCCACAACCTAGAGTATTTTATATAAGCCACAATACAGTATATTATAATATAAGCCAAAGGGTTTCGTCTTTTGTTTTTTTTGTGGGGTTTGTTTTTGTTTCGTATTTTTTAAATTGGGCAGGGTATCTGAGTAGAGCAGGTTAGACCCCTGGCTGCTCCAGTCTGCGTGCCCAAGTATTCCTGCGCCCCTGAACCAAGTGTAGATGTGCAGAAAGTATTTTGTATAACATGCCTCAGTACACCAAAATACTTTGAGTGCTCAAGTAGAGTACAAAAGCGCTACATAAGAACCAGTCCATCTACCATAATATAATGCAGTATATTCCCAATTATTTTTTGTGTAATTTCAGAGTAACGTAAATTTGGATAACCTGGAAGGTTGCCCCATTATGGCCGTGTTTTTCCATTTTGTTAATGGTAAACAAAGTGGGAGCGGTAAGAAAGAGGAATGACGCAGCACTAATTACATCAGATCTCTGTTTAAATGAAAGGCCACAGATGTTGCTGCCCAGTTAGGAAACACAGTTGGAAAATCTAATGTAACCATAGAATCCCCTCCACTGCCATCCATCACAATAATATAGCAGACCGCTAACACAGTTCCAGCGGGTCAGCGCCCATGTGCATCACTGTGTGCGTTTCTGCATGCGAGGAACCCATCATTGATTTTCCATTCTGTATTAGTAAATTAATCTCAACAACGTGCTCCCTCTATTCTCATCAGAGAGGAGAGGATATTGATTGGTTTGTTATACTGCCTTAAGGAGGTCTTGAATTGCTAATCAAAATTCACATTCAGCAGGGAACTGCATCAGGATAAATATTCAATTCCTGGCCATGCAAAAAAAAAACCCCAAAAACAAACAAACTGAGCTAAACTGTTGGGAGACTGAGAAACACAGTACAGTCACAAGTTGTGACCTTGTGTAATTAGTTTTCATTCAAGTGTTCGTTTGGAGTCGTAACTTCTAAGCTTATGAAATTAAACAAACATGATTGTTTTGGTTTGGTTTTTTTTAGGTTTTTTTTTTTAAAGATCTAGTTTTGAATCAAAATCCTTAGGGGAGGGGTGCTAGATATAAGGCCAAGAGGCCAGAATCTGTCCCACTGGCCTGCTTTGGCAAGTGTGATAAAGCAAACACTGTTGTTCTTTCAACAGGATTTTCATACATTTTACAGTTTACCCTATTGATAAAGTTTACCCTATTTGCCATGCCTATTCATAATACACAAAAAGTAACTGCCATTTGTTTAACTATAACCTCATTACAGTTAAATAAATCCCCCCCCTCCAAAAAAAAAAAAGTTTTCTATGAATTAGAATGACATGCCAGAAGCTTTTCTATAATTTTACAATTTAGGCCCAAATAGCCATGCTGACAGATTTTTTACATTTACTACAGCAGAATTTCTTTATCTTTATCAAAGGGGAGTTTCACTGGTCTGGCCCACTTAAGATCAAAATAGGCTGTATGTGGACCACGATGTAAAATGCATTTGACATCCCTGTCCTAGGGGAACAACCACTGATCACTAGCATGAATCTATAATTTTCAGGATAATACTCCTTTAATTGCTCTCTTTATCTAATAAACACTCCAAACCTTTAATCTACTAATCACTCACTAGCCACTTGTTTGGCCTTTACAGGTCATCTTGACCTAAATACATTTAGTTGCTGCCATGTGACTGGCTGAGACACTTGAGGAGCGTTTGAACAGGTAAATGTAGCAAAGCAGCTGTTGCGTGTATATTTTGTTGTCCATCATACAAGACCAAAGCAGGAAAACAGCAACTCCTCATAAGAGATGAAGAAAGGGGAAATATTAAATCAGTTTAAAAGTTTAACTCATCTGCAAAAGCTAAGTAAATTTAATACCATCACAAGTTCAAAGGTTTGGTAATACTCCAGCTCATATATCAAGAAAGAGGTTTTGCAGTGTTGGTTCAAATAACTTGTTTTTATGTGCAATGGTTTAGGTTTTCAGTGGCTGAGAATTCTCAATTAAAACGGTCATTTCTCAAAAAAAAAAAAAAAAACACAACCAAAACACATTACATAACTGTTACTGTCACTGGGAATCTAAACTGTGCTGTAAAATGGGCGAGAAATTCTAATTATAATAAGAAACTGAACACCATCTTGGTGGAAGAATACACAAAATAATTAATTGTGACATGCTTTTTGGGTCTATGGTCTAATTTCTGAGCAATATGAGAGGGTGATAACATCCGAGAGAATAGTGGAGGGTTTCAAGTAGTGCTGTTACACACCATTATTGTGCCACAGCAGCAAAATAATTTTCTTTCATGCCAAGATAAAGTGTGTATACTCTGGCATATGCCCTCAGGCAGCTGGGTGAATATAAGAATCGATATGAGAAGCTGAAATGAGATTCTTACTCTTCTCTACATGGACAATGCTTTTATTAAACGTGTGGTGAAAGCAGTCCTGAGCAGTAAGAATATGTATGGGGGGGGGGATTGGATTAAGTTTTTTGTGTTTTCTCACCTTCTTATTTAATCAGAAATCACATGCGCGCACACACACGCACACACACACACAATCAATCAGGCTATTCATGATTTGAGTATTTTGTGTAGTCTGATATGACCTCAGCATCACTGCAGAAAGTCTGTCTGGTTATGCTTAATGACACCTTGTTAGTATACTTGTACTGACAAGTGTCAGTGTTGCACATAACTTAAAACATATTGGAAGTTTCAACATGAAGGATACATTTACAAAGAGCTTCAGGACACACCACGAGGTAAGTGGCTGAATATAGAGCTGCATCAAGTGTCAGATGAGGCTATACGGTGCTGTGCAAAAGTCTTGAGCCCTCATATATTGATAGTAAAATTCGAAAGTAAAATTTCAACAACAACACCATTTGTTGTTGTTGGTGGTGGTGGTGGTTACAGCATGTAAGGGGAAACGTTCGTACAACTAAGTCACCTTTATTTTTCAACACAGCCTGAACACTCTCAGGCAAATTTTCTTCTAATTTCTTTAAGTAGTCTTCAGGAATAGTTCTTCAGGTTTCTTCAAGGACACTCAAAGCTCTTCTTTGGATGTTGGCTGCCTTTTGTTCTGTTCTCTGTCAAGATGATCCCACACTGCTTCAATAATGTTGAAGTCTGGGCTCTGGGGAGTCAAATCCATGACCGATGGTGTTCTATTGTGTGTTTTTCTATCCAGGTATGCTTTTACTGCACTGGCAATGTGTCTGAGGTCATTCCTATACTTTGGTATTTCATGGTGGCTCAACATGTGATCGTATTTTTCTGCATTTATAATTCCATCAATTTTACAGATGGCTGTAGACGTTCACTGTTGGACCTCAATCCTAACCACCTGACAACAACGTAAACCTAAATTTTCAAATGTGGACTTGTCACTCTAGAAGAGCTGTTTTCCCGTGACTTTCGGTCCAGGTCTCGTGTAATTTGGAGTGCCTGACATTTGATAACCAAACAAAAAAAAAAAAAAAAAAAAACTGACTCGGAAGCACAATATAAAGAAATGAGGGGTGGTTAAAGACTTTGGCACAATGCTGTATAATACAAGCTACACTTATGTAGAAAAGAAAAAAGAAAAGAAAAGAAAAGCTGCCCGACAGAGTTCAGGCTGTGTTGAAAAATAAAGGTGGTCACACCAAATATTGACTTGTTAGTTGTACAAACGTTTCCCCTTACATACTCTAACCACCACCAACAACAACAAATAAGACTGTTTCATTTGAATATTACATTAACAAAAAAAAAAAAAAAAGGTTTTCATGGATTATAAATAAAGCAAGAAACCTGAGCAGCTTCCCAATCAGTGTCCCTGATGGGAAACCGTGTCCCTATCAAAAGACAAATTAGCTATGATTAATCTTTCTTATGAGTAGCACTATCCATTTTTTTTTTTACTCATGAGCAGAAAATGAGTTAATTTTATTTGAAACGGGCGACTAAACATTGCAAAAAATCTCAATAAAGGGAGAAGAACTATGACACACTGATAACCCTTGTGAGGCAGAGGCTTTTGAAAAACAGAGATTCAAGTTTTAACCCAAATTGAAAGAGTAGTTTCACCAATGTGAACCAGGTCCCCAGCTATCTGGGCACCACTACATGCTCAGTTGTACAGATTACAGCCACTTTGCATCTCATGTCTCACACCCCACCAAACTCTTGAACACCCAAGCGAATATTTCCAAAAGTCTAAGTCTACTTTGTCACTTTAGGAAAATTAAGACCGCAAATTACTGTAGACTGATAAATGCAAAGCAAAGCAGTCAGCAGTGCCCATGAGCTTAAATGAACCAGTTGTTGCCAACAAGATGTAAAATTTAGACAAGCTGTAGTCATGAAAGTGTAGAAATCCTGCATTTTTTCCCAGATTAGTCTGAACTATTAACAGAACTATTTGAATGGATTGTTGGCATTTTACCTTTTATTTTGCTGTCAAATGTAAGTCGTTTCTCAAACCAAAACTCTAATGAACGCAAATCAACCTTTTAGTACCGACCTTGCTGGGAAACATTTCCCAAGAAATTTTCCGAGTTTTTTGGGGGCCGAATAACCGCTGAATTACAGCTACAGAGATGTGCAACACTGTGAACAAGAGCTTCTTTAAACTGTTAATGTAGTATTGAGTGTTGCACTCATAGTCATCATAAAAACCTGAACATTTATTGAAGCTCTTAGCCGGTAATGTCTGCCTGTGGAAAATGAGTGAAGAAGAGAGAGAGAGAATTGGTGCTTGAAAGACAGCGGACGCTACCCTGTGGGGCACATGCACTGCTTCTGCATATTAATTCTCATAAAATGAAGATATGGGTGCAAAAAAATGAAACCAGTCATTTAATATTAATGCACAACAGAGGTGACTGACAAGTGCCCATGATTTCACAACTAAACCATAACCATGGAGAGCCACTAAGATACAAAACCAACTGCAGAAACAACAGCGAGGACTCAGAGTTTGCTGCACTCTTTCCACAAAGCACAACCAACACACTCACCAAAGCAAGGCAAGGTTAATCCAACAGATGCTAATTAAGCTGCAGCTTTAATGCACAAATTGTCTAAGCGATGTCTGGACATGGGACAGAACTCCTAAAGCTGCCACAGCAACCATTTAACATTTAGTTGATGCTGCCCCCTAGAGGCAGCAGAGCAGCATTCCGAGTTGTTTCAGAACAAAAGCACATTGGGATACTATTACTTAATTTCAGTTGCATATGATGGAAATAGCAGCACTAATAACCAGACAGAAATGAATAAAGACGACTTCTTCTTTTTTTTTTAAAAAAGGACTTTTGTCTTACCTGAATGTTAACAGCAAATCATGAGGAGGAGGACAGACATGGAAGAAAAGAAAAAACACAAAACTGTATTAGTGAAAGTGCTGTTTTTAAAAACAGATATAGAAGATACACATTTTTGGTTTTTAGAGTGTAAAGCCACTGCAGAGAAAAAAAAAACAAAATTTGGGGGGGGGAGAGACAACATACTTCTCAAACTCCTTCTCCAACTCCTGCTGCAAATAAATTAAGTATCTTTTATCTAATAAATGAAAATCAACCAGACTTTCAATAAAATTACTTTTATTGGGCAGCTGTTTGGGCAGGATGTTTGATGTTAACCCAAAAGAGTCCGCTGAGGGGCAGGCAACCTGTCCTGTAACCAACCGGACAGATGAAAATCCAACAGCAGTGACCAAATGAAGTTTCTAGGGACTCGTTAGTGAAATAAATTGCCATGAGCAGTTTTTGGTTAAACTACTTTGTACCGATGCTTTGAAACAAGATAAAATTTGCATCAAAACTTGTGTATCTGCAGCACAGAATCTTAGTTCAACCAGTTCTTAAAACAAGCAGGACCTTTAAGAAAGTATCTAGGTATTGGTCCAGAAATAAGTCTATTCTGATTTGAGCTGATTTGAGCTGATGAATGCACCAGCAGCTACAATTAAAGTGAAAAAAGTGGATAAAATGTTAGGCTTGTGAACAACATTAAAAAAAATATAAAAATTTAAAAAAAAATCTATAAAACATAGATTAATGAAGTCCAGGCCTTATTTAGCCCATAGACAATAAAGAAAATGCTACAATTTTTACTTTTACACCAACCACTGGTTGGAAACAACATCCCATCAGAGTTCTTGTTAGCGCTGTGGATGCCAAACTGAAGAAGGTAGTTACCCTCAGGTCAGATTTATACTAGTTTGCCAATGCAAATCTTTTTGGAGTCATTCTGAAGGATGCAGGGTTAGTTTGAGCATTGCATTTTAGTGTCACAACATATGCTCAGAGCCTCGTGCTCATCCTTTGATGACAACGTTAAACCACATCGACCTTGCCACACTCCTGGATGCAGAAAGTACTAACACCCACGTCAGTGTCCCCAGAGCTGTTCAATCTGAAAGCCCCATCAACTCACCTAATTTAGAGCCAAGAGCAAGTGAGGCCACAAACAGTTGCATTTCTAGATAAGACTGCATGTAATTCAGAATAATACTTTGTGGGTGGACTGAGCCTTATATAGAGTAGGGTTGTTACTAAGATGATTACTACATTATGACATAATTACACAAGTTTTGAGTACAAAAGGTTCTGATCACAGCCATCTAACTCTGCTTACGATTTGATCTCAACCACACTAAGGTTTTTTGATTGTATAGTGTCCGCAAATACCCACACAAATGCCTCCCAATGCAATCAAAGACTCCTTTATTATAATAATATGTTACGGACCTAAGGAAATGTTTGTGTGGGTATTCAAAAAAAAAAAAAAAAAAAAAGACCTGCCTGGCTTTTGTGAGGCTGTATTGCAAATACTACAAAATAGTGGGTTTCACACCTCTATAATAAAGGTGTGTGTAGTGGGTGTCTGATGCAATATTGTGAAGGTGATGAAGCAATACTCTTTTGGCTCATCGCAATCGATTTTGGTTTCTTAGTTTCTTCACCAATTGTTCAGAACAGCATCGACAGAAATGGACTCGGCACTGAGCCTTTACTGCACCGACCGCTGAAAGGTAAAAGCAATTTCTGTGTTTGGCTTAAAAGCAACAAACCAGAGCTGAAACAATCAAGAACAGTGCTACTGTGGAGTAGTCTGAAAGCAAGCCGTGCAAACTACAACTCCCACGCAGAAGTCATAGAGGTCTGCATGCTGTGAGAAGACCAAGGCATCTAGTCACAGAAATGAAATTGCAATTATTTTTCACTTTCTCCCCCCACCCCCACTTTACTTTTAAATCATTATTTATCTTTTACTTTTGTCACCCCACTGATTCTGTTTAAAGCTCAACTTCTATACTTTGCAAACATTCAAGCTGAAAGATAATATCATAATTACCAAAATACTTTAAATCCAAACACTTTCTCAAAAGCAAATCAAGACTTTTTAATTAACAGAAATCAGCCCAAAGACTTCACCAACAACTCAATCCAGTGTCACTATGACTCAGCCACTCCCTGCTTTGTTAGCGGGTTGCTAATGCTTAATATTTTGTTCAGTGGCTATACAGTTTTAGCAGCTGAGGTCTTATCTGTATTGTAGGCACATGCAGTTCTATGTCAGCATTGAAACAACTCCATTTTTAATGCAGTGTAGGTATCCCTCCATCAGAAGCAGAGCGAAGTAAAGCAGTTTTGCTGATGTGTTCTATTAAACAAAAACAATTTGTGCATTTTTTTAATTTATTTATTTTTCTTTAATAATAAGCAGATGCTGAACAATCCTCCTTTTTGAAACCAAGATTTGCAATGACAATTTTATTCAAAATGATGCAAAACAACCATAAGCTCATTGGTAAGCTCATGTTTACAGGGACGAGAAGCCAACCACAACTATCACCATCTGGTGGCCTTCAGACAAAATGCAGCTTCGCTTTTCCGACCTGGAAGCAACATCCATATTTAAAACCATCTATGGAATGAGAACTCAAGGATACTGCACAATCATAGGGTAGCAACTTGTCAGACACAAAGCATACCATGTTTTCATGTCTTTTAGTCTAATGGGTCTGTAATTTACAAAACAAACATCAAGGTTAAAAAAAAAAAAAAAGGAGGGGGAATAACCAATGCAACAACCCAAAAAAATTTTAAAGAGTGATTTTTTTGGGGTTCACATCACTGTTTGATTACTGTTTGTTTACTACATGAGGGACTATAGAACAACTCCAACAGATTTTGTCCTTAATGTAATAGCAAGCTGACAATTTCAATCTGCTTAACCGATAAAAATAAACAAAAGTAGTGATTCTGACCGGTTGCGCAGCTGTGTTTTTATCTACTATTTATCTATAATAATGCCTTGATAGCTGTGCAGTAGGTCACCAAACTTTAATGTCAGTTATCAATAGCCAAACGTATAGAAGATAAAGTTAAATGTCCCCCCCCCCAAAAAGTATGAAGCTACATCAAACCTCCCAGGAATCTGCCTCCTTCCCCATCTTAAACCTAGGATCTTTGACGTGTTAAGCGAATGCATCAACCACTACCTCAAAAATGTTCAATATTTTCTTACCTTTGCCCGTCTGTGCAAGGCTTACACTTGTTGCAATGACACTCTTTGGGGAAATTCTCACTTATAAGAAACCATTTCTACTGAAACGCAATGACTTCATTTATTTAGAACAATAAGAAGCCCATCCAGTGTAAAGAGTGACGGTCTAGGCTCTGCTGCTCAGAGATAAGGCCAGGCTTCACCTTTCCTGATGGAAGAATAACTGAATATATGAATGAATGAGAGGGGAAAAAAGACTGCAGCAAGAGAATTATGAAAGTGATATAAGGTAGGCAGAGCGTGAGTAGATGTTTTATGAACAGCGAAATCAGTACTCTGCCAGGCATGCACTCATCCTCCTTCTGTTCTGTGCCCACAGAGGGCAAACTGAAAAAGGTGCAGTAATTTCCACTTTGCTATAGTGTTAATGACATAAAGGAGAGCCATGTCCTTGGAAGAGTAGAGATGCTTCTCTATAGCACAGGAAGGATTCATATTATCCACAGTCATGAACATGAAAGTCAAATTAAAGTATGAATGCCACAGTGAAAAGGCCATAAAAATCAAACAAGCCTGATTATGACTGACAGCAACATGTCATAAACAAAGGTCCTCTGCTACAACGGGCTATATTTGTCAGGCCAATACAGACAAGTGCGCGCTCCTGAAGTTACTTTGTAACGTCAACTGTGTTAATTCTATTGTTTACCTCATGAACATTGTGACTGAAGATCAAACGACAACCATCGTGATCACACCGGAGATAAACAACCCTTCCCTGGTGCGGCATTTAGCGATGTGATAAGCCTTCAAACTCACTGATGTTCTCCTGAAACTAAACCTCTTAGATCATATTTCATTTTCTCACTGTACCTGTAGCAATGTGGCCCCTTGTGGTTTTTACAGAATGCTATTTTTGGCCTGAACTTGGCCTTAGATGTCAGACCTGGAGGTACAATACATCACAGCGAAGGTCATTTATAAACTGAGCAAATTATAAACATGGATGTCATGGCCGAAACCTGGCAGTCATCCATCATCGCTCACGCTGTACATACTGCTAATCAATGTCAGATGATGAATCAAGTCACATGGGTTTAATATGGACACTTTGCCACAGGCAGCTATTGTATGTCTCAGAGGGTATTGTGTTCATTTCAATTCTGGTGTTATACCTGAACATCACGAAGCATTATACAGAGATTAGAGCTGCACGGTGTATTAGAGAAATATTAGGCGTTCTTTTAGGCGCTGAGAAAATTCTACTTCTTTAAGAGAGCTCCGAAAAAGAACATGATCTTCACTTAAAGTATAAAATGCAGGATCTTTTAGTGATTTATAGTTTGGTTAAAATAAAAATTTGTTTCTTTGTTTTTTTGAAAAGAGGTTCGCCTGTGTTAGTTTCTGATTTATCTGAAAAAGTCCAAAAATCAAACCAGGGTGTTGTGAAAAATGACTTCAGCTGAACTGCTCCACTACATCACCACAACTTTTATTCATCCGTCCTTCTATCCTATCTTATAAAGGCCGACTGCTCGCCTTGCCCTGCTAGAGACCTTGTGTTCCTCAGAGAGTGTAATCCTCTTGTTGCTGAGCAAATATTCAAATTTCTTCTCAATCTCTGAACAACAGACCCCTCTGGCACCTGGTAAGGTATGGACATGCATACCTCACCTTACCCTACAATACTATGCCTGCAATTATAAAAGTTGGATCTGATTTATCAACTGTAGGTTAATTTATTTATTTATTTTTTTTAAAAGACCCAAGTTCAGTGTTATTTGCCCTTACAAATACTCCATATGAAACTCTTCAGGGTGTAAAACAGACCTGACTTTTACTGTCCTTTCTTTGAGTTTTACAAACCTCTCAAAGAAACCTCCCTCACAAAGTAAATGTCAGATTACAGATAACGCTTTACACAGCGTAGCAAAAATAAGGAAAAGCCCACAAAGCTGACATTAGACACTGACATTTTTGCAGCAGTTTGACAGTATGGGGAGTCACAGTCTGTAATGTCCAGACTGCACTGCAGCACATCACAAGTGCACATTAAAGCAGGGCGACCACACACTGACTCAGACAGCAGGGTTCATACACAGATTAGACGAACTATGCAGACGGTCGCATCAGTTACTGCCAGTCAGTTATCCGTTCACAGTCTGTCTTCACTGATGTCCAGATTACAGCGAGCAGGACGCTGTGAAAGGCACAGCAGCGGCTCGCTGAAGGTCAGTGATGAGAAATGCTGATACTCAGACAGGGGTAAGACACCAGACAGCTAAGGCCCTGTCATTTCGAAACACTGTTTTAAAATTAAAATCGGGGTTAACACCACTGACGCCAAAAACAAAACACAGTCAGCATGGTTACAACCATCATCTGAATTCTACACCTTATACTTTGCCCACTGAAGTCAGACACTGTTATGTAGGCAGTAAGACGGTAAGTCTGTTCAGAAAAAGTAACACCAGTTCAATGGCACAAAATAATGTGCACTTATTTATACATCATCAATGATGCAACACTGCAGCAAACATGCCACTGCACACTTGACATGAAATTCAACATGACCAATAAAAAAATACTTTCAATATTTTTTTTGCCACTGTACAATTTTTAATTAAACGTAGGGTTCAACTGATCTGCAAACCATTGTACAGTTTCAATTTCAAGGAGAAAAACACTCATTTTTAAGTGGTCTTGAGCAACAGTTCTCCAAGCTTCCTGAAGGATGTTCAAAGCTTTTCAGTGGACATTGGCTGCTTTTTCACTCAGTTTCAGTCCTCATACTTTACAAGAAGATACTTTAAAAAAGATGACGATCCCAAACACCCTGTTTAATGCAGTAAAGCACAGCTGGATAGTAAAACACACTGGAGCACTATCAGTCATGGATTGGCCTCCCCAGAGACCAGACTTCAACATTATTGAAGCAGTGTGGAATCATCTTGACAGAACAGAACAAAAGACAGCCAACATCCAGAGAAGACCTTTGAATGTCCTTCAAGAACCCTGCACAACTTTTCCTGAAGACTGCTTAAAGAAAACAACAAGAAAGGTGCCTAAACTGACTTCCAAGCTCATAATTGTAAACATTCTGTTTTTACCTTATATACATTGTATTTAAAATTATGTTTTTCTGTTCAATAACTTGGACTTATTTCTCATCTTCCTAGCCAAATATAGTGGAATTGGTAGTGATTAAAGACTTTTGCACAGCACTGTATATTTCTTAACATTTTCCAGAGTTACATTTATAGTGAAAACGTTTGAAAATCAATTAGTATAGTTCTGTATTTGTATTGAATCTTTATTTTGAACATGTTAAAATAGTGCCATTTATTATATTCACCCAACCTACCAAAGCAGGTTCAATTAGCAATTGTAACAATCCAGAGATTTCTAACCTGCTGACAGTCTTATAACGAAGACTACTGCAGAAAGATATTAAAACATAGCACTCTGAAAAATGATTTAATTCATTTACGTTTCATTTTTTTCTAAAATTTAATCCAAACTACACTTCAAAAGGACCAGTGTGAGACGAGTAAACCACTCTGTAGACCACAAGAAATGTTTGATAAGCTCAACACTGGATAATTGACAAGTGGGTTGTACTTAAAAAATAAATGGTTGGGGTGATAAAGAACTTGGTGCAGGGGTTAAAAACAAACTAGAGTTGGCTCGGATTTAAGGCTATGGAGCATCCAATTGTGCTGAATTATGAAAGAGGAATGTGTTCCATACACCACAACTCAGATGAATTATTTAACCAGTAAAGAGACGTGGGTGTGCATTTGTGTGAAAGAAAGTGTTTGAGGTTTTATTTTGCTTCATGTTTTCAGTTTTAAAAGGCGATGTTTAGGAGCTGGGACACTAAAAGGCACAGTTTATCTCTTCTCGGCTCCTGTCTAACAGCGTGGGAAATGTCAGAGCCTTCAGGCAGCCCTGTGGCAGGTGGAGGCACATTGCTATGCAGCACGCTCTGTATGTAAAGCACCACAACACTACAACACTGTACACCAGCAACTTGAACTCGAGAGGTATTTGGTTCAGGCTCAAGTTAACCGATCAGCTATCATTAAGGGCAACTTGACATTGGAAATTACATGCAAAATAAAATTAAGAAGAACAACATTTTCCTTTTCATTTCACGTTTCCCCCACAAAGTCATAATATTTAAAAACGCCCAAGCAGACTTAATTTAGTCACAAGCAAACCACATAGGCAGTTTCCTGCCGCAGTGTTGAGTCTGCTTCACACGGGTAAACAAAAGTGTTTGGCTGATGTGAGTAGTGGGTAGCTATCCGACTGGATCTGTATACTCCCTGGAATGGGACTCCTTCTCAGAATAGCCAATGGCAGATGCCTTCCCTCTGTTATTTGCAGCGAAGGGCAATAGAATCCACTCTCCTGCAATGCACTGTGGTTTGGACCTTAGTTCAGGAGAGAGCGCTTGAAATTTGGAGCACAAAAATCAGTCAACTTTCAATTATTACTTCATGTGAGAACTCAGTTTTAAAAAAGCTTTAAAGAAGTCCAACAACTGTGCAGCAAGCAGATACTTCTGACTTTAGGCATTAACACAGTACAGCAACATGTGCAAATGCATGCTACTGCACAACAGACCATTTAAATTTAGACTGTTAATAGTCTAAATTAACAAATTAATTAACTAAATTAATTTTGCTCCATCTAACAGCTAAACAGCACTTCAACTGAAAACCTAGTTCCAGACCGTTTGCATCTTTGGCTACAGAATGACTAAGTCAACATAATAAACAAGATCTCTTGAACATAGCTTTGGTTTTAGAAGAAATGCACAGTTCAGTTTTTTTCTGCTTTTCGGGGTTACTGCTGTAAGATCCAAACAGAAAACTCAAATACCTAACATGCCATGAAGTACATATCCATGTACGTTTGCAAGTGCTCGAGCACTTTCATCAACCAGTTCAATAGCAACACCAAACAAAGAGGGGGCTCTCTCTGGAGCTTCATGCCAACCTCCCTCCAGTATGTTACAACGCATTGCATCAGTAATAGAAAGGAAAGAAGAAGGAACAAAAATAAAGGATGCAAACTTCAAAAGATTAATTAGCTTCTTATCCTGTCAAACACAATATTCTGTATTTGGCTATCTGCAAACAGGACGAAAATGGTTAAGATGCCCGACTGATGCCGTTTGTGGAACTGCATGATGCTGTCAGAAGGGCTTTAGTTTATTTAAAATGCTTAAGCCGTTTCTTGCGGGCAGGCAGTGATAAGGTGATACACAGAGTACCACTGAACAAAGAAGTCTGGTAGCAACTTTTAAGGTGAAAAAAGAAAGTTTAAAATTAAATTATTCCACATATGCTGGGCACTCAGAATAATTTAGCTTACTTAAAGTGAGCAGTGCATAATAAAGATCAATTAAATGGTCTTGCTGATCTTGTTAACAGAGTCCGTATTTTTAAATCAGGCAATTTAAGTGTTGCTATAGTTGTGTTTTTGCTGTGGCCGTTTCTCATTATAAAAGCAGCAGAGAACGGCATTTTGCTCCTGTTACACCTTCTTGTAAATAGTACATCTAGTGCGTACCATCAAACATTTAATTGGGAAGCCAAGTTCTGTCCTCCTCTGCTAAAAATAAGCAAGCACAGTCAAAACACTGCAGTTAGCTGAGGTGAAATCAAGGTTTCAGAACGGAAAACAGTTGACTAAAGACAAATAACACTTGAGCCTCCATCAGATCATCTGACCTCCAAGGAGCAGGATCCGGTGTGTATATCATGTCACCCTAGTTGTCACGTACCGGTCAGGGACACACGACTCGAATCGAAAGTGAGCGCGGCCTCAGTGTCTCCAGGCACATGTTCTCAAAAATAGACAGGAAACTAGATTTACCGACCTGCGCATGTATGCCATCACCAACTAGTCACGCTAGAGTTTAATTCTATGCATGTCCGCAGTCATAATACACACAATGAAGAATCGTGTCTATTATGACCAATTCTGTATCTGACTACATATAAAATATGACTACAATCACACCCGATGTTCCTAAACTATATGTATCATCATAAAGCTGATGACACATAGTCTCACAGCGCCCAAGGGAACTAGGAGAGAAGGCTATAGAGATACAACCTGAAAAACAAGCATCAGATCATTGCCACCATAACCACCATAAAGGTTTTTCATAACTGTAGCAGGTTTGTAGTTTTTCTAGAAGAGAGCAGTTAAAATGACAACAACGCTATCTGACTGGAAAAGTCTCAAACCAATTAACCACTGGTATAATTAAAATTCACAATCCTAACAAACAGTCTAAGGCAGGCCAAGAAATAGATCTGTATCACTATTGAACTTATGGACAACTTACAGGAGACTGAGGTGTGAGAAACCCGCTAAAGAAAGTTGTAACATGCCCGGAGCACCTGCTCAAACCACAGATGCTTCTTGCTGATAGCCGTTGATGCAGGCATAGCTGCTATGGGCAAGAATAGATTGCCTTACTCAACAGCCCTGCAGTGCAGGGTGTGGTGGCTGAGAAAATTAATACCCCAACTAAAATGTCCTGCTGTTAATGTTCTATATCGTGACTGTGTTTCCGGCAGCCAGAATAGATATCCAGCTGTTGGAGGAGATGGCAGTGCGGATTCCCCATGTCACCTTAATACTGGAATAATTCAAGACTATTTTTATCAGCACAGCAGTGGCTCCAAAGTTTAGTGGTTTATATGTTTGCCTCACAAGTGAAAGATCTCAGGTTTGATCCCGGGAGGAGACAAATCCCTTTGGGGTGTGTCAGAAAGGGCATCTGGTGTTTAAAAAAAAACAAAACAAAAAAAACAAAACCAACATGTGGAGCTACCCGCTGTGGAGACCTCTTCTTAATAAGGGAGCAACTAAAAGTAGTTTCATTTTTAATCAGCAGAGTATGAGAAGGCTTAGAGCATGGGTGCAACCCTCTGAGACACTCAGCAGACATATAGATGCAAGAAATAACCTCTTTAACAAGTGAAAAAAAAATTAACTCTAAGAAAACATTTTGTGAGCAACGAAGCAGGAACTACAAGCTTAAAATGCGTTCATACTCCCAGGTTATACTAAACCACAGAGACCGTAAGAAACCCCTGCTATGCCATTCACTGACAGCTGTCACATGTGCAGCATAGTCCACGTGGCAAATGCTCTACATGCGGCAGTATAAGCAAGAACCGGCCTTGTGGGACCTTCCATTTAGTTCTTCCTCCAAAGTAAACAACATGGAAGCTCAAGATTCTTTTCAGACATACGTGTGTATGTTAAACCAACGAAATAGTAAAACAAAAGCATTCTTAAACAAAGCACATATGCTTTGGTATTTCCAATGCCGAGTCCGCTGCATAAACGGTGATGAAGATAGCAGAGTTTCATCCTTTGACTTTACCTCTTCGATCATTTTTGCAGTTTTCTTGCTTAATGCTTGAAAGCCAAGTGTACCATATTTGATGCACGAGTTCTAGATTTCTACATCTGTGTCATTTTGTTTCTCCTGAAAAACCTAAATAAAATTGCACAATACAATTTTAAGCAATAAACTGCAAATAAATAAATGATGATGTGGAAGATATAATTCAGATTTGGAAAAATGGCTAATCAACTTTTCTTTATTAGGGTAGTTGCTAACAAAGAGAATAAAAGGTAAGGTGTGGCAACCCATCATTAAAATATAATTCAATGCATGCTTAAAAACCAATGACATTTGATGTTTTCTCTTTTTTAGCAGTTTTATTGTATTTTATTTTGTTTCATTTAATTTGCTGAGCTATTTGAACTTTTACACGCTGCTACTATACTACATTCACCTTAGAATGTGTTTTATTGTATTTTATTGACATTTTTAAGTCAGCACGAAAAGTACAGGCTATATTCATACATAGTAATTAGAGATAATAAAACACTTTGCGTAAAACAAAGTGCAATGGTTTGAACTCTGTTAGAACACACTGCTTTATTTACTCAACCTGTTCCTGTTTAAACCGAAGAAACTGCCTGTTGTGACGTACCACAGTTTATCCTTTTAACGTATGATACAGCCATTATATAAAAGGCACAAATCATTTTAACAGATATTTCGTTTAAAAAATCGAATCAACAAAGCAGCTTGCTTTGTTCTGGAAGAAAACCCAAGAAGAAAAGGACAAGCCGACCCTCCCCAGTGACTGTCACGTCTATTCTCATTTCTATTTCAGTCCATATTTCACAACCTCTCTCTTCACCATCAGACTCCTCTTCAGACTTTTGTGGCAGATCCAGTGGTGACATTTTTGTCTAGTCTATCTATAACTCCAATCACAGCACACAGATAATTGGTGAAAGGTCACCAGGAAAATTATGGCTCTATAAAAGCATCTGCAGTCGCTGCTCTAAGATATTACAGTTGTAATATTTAAGTTCCCCACCAAATCAGATTCTTTAAAAGGAAGCAGGAGCGTGAGTACAATGTTGCTCCTGGTCCATAACTTCAGACCAGGGTATTTATTTTAAAATCACATATAAAGGATAAGAAAGCTTTCCAGCTAATGAAGTTGATTTTAAATAACATTTTAAGGGGAAAAAACAAAACCAAACAAAAAACAAAACAACAACAACAACAACAGAAAAAAAAAAAACCAACAAAAAAAACAAAAACAAAAACGCACACATTCCTTCTTACCGACAATTTAAAAAAACGTTTGACAAAATAAGATGACTAAGTTAATGCCTGTATTAGTCGCTTTATTGCAAAATTGTGAAAATGAAACCAACCCTCAACCGTGTTACAGACTTTAAATTGTACTTTTGTGCATTTAATCTGACAATAAGGAGGTCTTAAAGTGTTTTTTGGTTTCATTTGGGAAGCTGATTTCTGGCAATCTGATTTCATTAATTTCCAATCACATTAAATTATCACACCGATTCCAGTGAGCACATGTGTCAAAGTAAAGTTTCAATACGAGCAGTGTTACCATTACAGGCAACTTAACTAATGTCGTAATTAAGTATTAACGTAATTTTATGGCTTCAACCCACTGCTTTCTACATTAAAATAAAAAATTTTTTAAAAACCCAAATGCAAACGTATTTGCCAATTAACAAAAAAGAAAAGAAAAAAGTCCAACAAAACAAATGTCATAGAAGGCAGGATCAGTTGCTCTACAGCCTATCATCAGTCAACAGCTGAAGACACTTTTGTTTTAAGGTTTTCCATTTAATCAATACTTTATCCAAAAACTTCCCCTAAAAATAGGCTCATAGGTTACGGCCTTTTTAAGGCTATAAGCTGGTGTCCGTCCCCTGCCATGGGTGGAGCTGGGGCACGCGAAGCTTGTATCAGCGCATAGTGAGATGACAAAAGGACAAATTTCTATTTACGTTTGTCATTTTTAACTATTCATGTCACTACCAATCAATCAACGTACTGTGGAAACAGAAAGAAGAAATGTAAAAAAGGGAAAAAAAGAGAGGGGGGATTAGGTCAAGATTTTTAATTTATCTGTAGCATGTAACAAAAAAAAAGTTGATTACGTTTAAAATTCATCAGTAAAACATTTGCTTAACTCAGTTATAACCCTGTCAATGCAAACTATTACTACAGTGGTAATGAACGAAAATGACACAGCAGCCCTTTTTTTTTTTTTTTTTTTTTAATTTTCTGTTTTCTATAAACAGGCAGCTATAAAAGCAACACCAACCAAGGTGAAAAGGGGTAAGCGTGTTCGATGACCTCTGGCATTTCAGGATCGGCAGTTAAACCAAACCCAAACTGCGCGACTGGCAGAATTTGTACAACACTCACCCGTCTACGATAGAAAGGCAAACCCTGAGCAATGATGTTGATGCTGAATATCTTGAGTACTTTCTGAGGAGGTAGCGATTCCGTGGCAATGTCTTTAGAATCAGCCGGGTTGAGTGCCTGGCTCTCCGGAGGGACGTGTAGAGTCTTGTCTTTGTTACAGGAAACATTCGGCATCTTTCTCTGAGCACCGGATGACGAGAAACGGGGAATAGGGCAATGCCGCAGCATTGCAAGAAACAAGAAACAGAAAAGGAAAGAAAGAGCTGTCTAACGGATCATTTCCCACTAAGGGGCTCTGAAAACCGACCAACTTGCAAGTAGATACTTTTTCTTACACCACTGCTGGATCTCCCTCGGATCTCTCGAACATTGTGCAGCAGATGTGTTAGAACTGCACTTGTCGAGCTCCTACCTACTCAGAGCTCATCCCCCTGCTGACTGGCACCCTTTAAAATATCTCCGGGGTGTGAGGTCACTGTTGCGCCCAAGCCAGGCAGAGCAGCTGCTGCCGGGGCCTGAAAAGAGGATGGACCCGGCAGCCTCTCCCCCCTCAGACAGGCACCGTGGAATCTGCTCTCATGACCCCTCTGTGGTGGAATGTGTACCAAGAGTCGTCCGTTGCAGCACGTGTATCCAGGGAACTTCCTCATTGTAGTCATTCTCCGAGCCCTTCCTGGTCCTCCCACCTCTGTGGCCTACATCATCATTTAGCCCATTTAACTTGAACACATGAAAATTGTAAGCATACGACAAAAAGCCAGATATCTCTATTGGAATCAGATGTCAACATGCCTGTGGAAGTGAGGATTTGTTTTACACCAACCTTCTCTGGTTTATCCCTGAACCGCGATGTTAGGGAATGTCAGTAACTTTGTCAGCAAAGAGGCTGAGGATATTTCAGGAGGCGACACAGTTGTCCAATGTCAGTATGTGTGACACATGCATTTAAACAAGGATTCACTTAATCAGTGAGGGATGCACTTTGAAGTCTAGTGCATGTGTTTTCACATGAAGCTATGAAAGAGAAGCAGCAGCAGCAGCAGGATGTGAGGGTTTTTAATTAAACCATGCACCACACGAACAGTGTCAGAGATGTAAAGGAATAGTGATGTGAAGGTCCAAAAGACAGAACGAGAGAAGGGGCAGAGAAAATGGATATGTACATTCTGTACGTACGCTTTTATGCCAACTTACAAAAAAGAAAATTAATATGCAGTAGAAAAAACCTTTCATAATTGGTAGCGAATACAAATGAATCTCCAGTTCGAGTGAGTGGCAAAACACAACTATCCCTCTGTGCATTTAAATGCCTGAGCACATGGTAACAAAAGACCTACAGGGCTTAACCTCTCTTCTATTCTCACATCCACTATTGTTTGAGGAGGATTACAGGGCCTGAGCATCCGACAGTACGCCGAGGGCCCCGACACACCACTCTGACAGTCAGCCGCTGGACGCCATTGAGTGTTGTAGGCAGACCAACACCCATGGCTTTTAACAGTATGTTTAGCACAATTGGAAGAAGTTGGCAACTCAACCTGCTAGACTAAAAATGGCGACCACATTCAATAGATTCAAGGTATCTTTAATTTAAAAAAAATAAAATAAATACATTTAAAAGTTGATTACTACATTTTCTTTGGATTCCAAAGTGTTTGCCTACAATAAGATTATGAAATGGAGGGTTATCAATCATGTACACAAATACTGATTTGATGTATTACTGATTACTTTTCCTGAAAGTAATGGAGTATTTCAATCAATTACTTACCAGAGAAAGTAACTCACTACACTACTCGCTACTATAGCAACTGCAAGGTGAGATGCTCGTCCTTTCATACATTAAAAATAAAAGTAATGTCCATATCTCGAATACTTAAAAGATGTCTCCACTTGCTTTTTCTATAGGTCAACTGATCACGACTAGGAACCCCAGGAATAAGACCGACCACCACTCTCCAGTCGGTGCATCATCCTCCAGCCTGTCACTCACTCCCTAAACACTGGATGCAAGAACTGGTGCCTGTTGTCAACCAAAAACCATGGTCATCCACCACAAGCTTGCATTTCTAGGTGGCGTCAGCTCTGGAGTTACAGCCACATAGATGTTGGAGAAGGTCTGGACGTCAAGAAAAACAAAGCAAGCACTCTATAAAGCCGTGGTTCTTCCTATACACCTCTGGCAGTGAGATCTGGGCAAACCTAGAGGACTGAGGTCTTCCACTAACAATCACTCAGGCTGATCATGATCATCAGATGATTGCAACAAGTTTCCAATCAAGAGGTCCTGTCCAGAGGATGTATCATCACAGTGGAAACAATCAGAGGAAATTGTCTAAGAACTTTGGAACAATTGGTTTTCAGCCAAAAGTAGAATGGCTAACAAGGCAGATGAATGACAACCTCCAACACGTCAACAACTTCAACAACTGAAAGTACCAGAAGACTGCAAATGGAGACAAATGCCAATAAAACCTGCAACTCTGCAGAGTCTCTTCAGTTGTGCAGGTTGCAGCCCATGCAGAGAAACAAAGGCATCAGAGTGTCCCTGGGTAATAAGTTAGATTAAATAATAATAACAACAACAACAATCATTATCTTCAGTGACCTGACAGGCACTGTAGGGACTGCCAATTAGACTTGCCAAAATAAACAAGAAAGGCTTGAATTTGTTTTTTATGTGTTCCTCAAAAGTCAAAGAGACACAAGGTGAATACTCAAATTGAGGAAATGTGATGTAAAACAAACAATAAAATAAAAATGTCAAAAGAAAAAAAAAAAGTTAAAATGTGCTATACTCCAAAACAACTAATGTTGCCTGTTAAAAGCTCAGTCAATTGTTTGTTGGCACAAGGCATCAAAGTTTAGCTTGGTGTGCCAAGACACGGGCACACCAATCCTCTGAGACAATAGATACAGAGTGTCGCCTTACACATATGCACCAAATAATATTGTCTGATGACTATTGACTACTCTGAAAAGATGGATGTCCTATTTCTCCACTTATCTGAAATGATGAACGGGACCATTTAGTTTTCCCATAGAGAAAATAACCACTACTATTAGTCCACATCCAATGTGTCCTAACCAGTGAGGCACCAGTGAGCGGCCGCTTTTTTCTGATATGGTTCAGGCCTTGTGGAGGTTACTTGAGCTTTCAGACTAATCTTAGGCCAACAAGCTATGTGAAAGACACGCTGTTCCAGTCTGCTACAACATGATCACCCCAAAGTAAGTTGTTAAACTGCAAGTCATGCAGGTGTTGTCTTTTTGGCTTGTTCTTCTTTCATTATAGAACAATTTCACATAATCCAGAAACCCTGAAAGTTCTCAATAAATATCCGTTTGCTTTGTCCATGACCAGGAAACCCACTGGGAAATCTAAAGATTATCCTTCCAATGAAAAATGCATTTTAAGTTCCCACAGTTTGCTATGTGGTGGAAAGTGGCCTGGGGTTATGCACCATCATAACAGGGCAAAAAAATATCCCTGGCACAAAGTAGACAGACACATGCATCCCACCAAGCTTAAAAATAATCAAGAGCTAGTCAAACGGGAACAATTAAAAGAAACCTCATACCATTTTAATAGATACCCACAATATGCCATGGCCTCCAAGTTTACAAACATTTATCTCTTTTTTTTTTTTCTTTTTTTTTGTTAAATTACTTCGCCTCACTGTTACTAATGGCTCAGAGGGGTTGCAATCCCTGAAAAGACACCAAGACTGCTGGAGGCCAGAGGCCAAGAATGTTTGGCTTTGAGTAACTCTCAACATCATTATATGGGTCACTCCCAGCTTTTCAAAGTGACTGATGTGACGGAATAAAAACGCGGGTTGTGTGTGAGGGGCAAAGAGTGGGAGTGCCATGTCATTATTTTCTTTATTTTCAACTGCTCCTGGAAAAGGAGCCAAGCAATGACATGGTCTGAGGCACCCCTTCAGATTCATGAGTAGTACACATTGGTCCGGCTATTAAACTGGTTCGGGCCGAGCATAAATTCTGCCAAACTACCTTCATATCCCATCACAGCAGTTTTGGAGAACTTGAGGTGATTGTGAAAAGTAAATCTCTACAGACTCAGATGAAATATAGATGAATCAAGGTGTTCCAAAACTATAATATATAATGAAGTGGATAAAGGCAGCACTCTGCTATTATCTTTAAACACCTGCATGGTGTGTGTGTGTCTAAAATACATATATATATATATATATATATATATATAATTAAAGTGAAAGTTTCTGGAGGGAAAATTGTGGTTTGAGGAGGGGGGAAGAAAAAAGGAAAAAAAAAAAACTACGTCACTCTTTCTGCTCCTCTGCATCGGCAATCTGAGCTGAGCCGCAGAAAGCCAAACACCACCTGTGGGTCATGGATCATGTATGAACATGACCCTCACACCACTGCCTCCCTCTGGTGTCAAGGTCTGGGACAATGTGCTGCACTGCAAAAGCTACATCTAAAATCTTTTGTGATACAACGCACTGCTTACATGATCTTCATCCAAGAACTGGGTTTTGCAGGTGCTTGTTTGAACCCTGCAGTACACTAGTACATCAGTACAGTATACTATACATCATCTGATATTTGCTATGCTGTTTTTACTGCACTGAGTAAGCCATTTCATATTCTGTTTTTCCTTTCTTGATTTTTGATTATTTTATTTTGTTGTTTATTAAAAATTTCCATTACTAGTGATTTAAATTTCAGATTTTCATTGTTTTTTATTTTATTGAGCCACACAGCATTATATATATTTAAGCTAAGCTGGTTACTTAATATTTGTTTTGTTACTTGAACTTTTCAGCTGCCGTTATAAAGGAATACCCTTGACTTTGGGATAAACAGTATAAACACCCCTCAATAAGAGAGGGGTGAATAAAAATGAAAGTTAAATTCTCTTATTGAGTTGCAAGAATGCAAGTGTTAGTTAATGGGAAGCAACTGAGAGTTTTATGTTGCTGAAACAGTGACTTGCTGTGGTTGGTTTGGGTATGTTCAAACAGGGGCTCAAGAAAGCCCAGGTTAAAAAAAACAAAACAAAACAAAAAAAAAAACAACAGAAGTCCAGCTCGCAAAAAGACCTGCATGAAGAAAATGAGAATTATGACAAACCCGGAATTTATATGCAGAGTAACCCCAAAACAAGAATCAGCTGAAGGTGGCTGTAATGAATGCCAGGAATGGTTCAGAAAGGCGCAACGTGAGAATTGGTTAATTATCAGAGCAGTCACTGAAATTTCTTTGTGGGAGTTAACTACCTTAATTAGCCAAACTAAACTATTTTTAAATAGAGTTATTTGTGTTATTTATGTAGACACACACACACACACACACACACACACACACACACAAAAAAGAACAATTCAGCAGGCCAGTGGAGGTGTATTAGTTTATAATGAGGGCCTCTGTGAAAGTAAACCGTCATCAATATATGTCGGTAATGACTCAAACTAGTTGCTTTCATGTGGGAGGCTGAGAACACTGGTCCTTTGTGGCTCATTCCTGCCTGTGTGATAAGGCCAGTGTGTGGGAGATGCCACCTACAATAAGCAGGCTGCCTTCCTCTTTGGAAATATATTTAATTGGTGGCAGCGAGTGTGTGTGTGTGTGTGTGTGTGTGTGTGTGTGTGTGTGTGTGTGTGTGTGTGTGTGTGTGTGTGTGTGTGTGTGTGTGTGTGTGTGTGTTAAAAATTGTGTCCAAGTTTGTTAAGAAGTTATTAGTCATTCCATCTAAAACAATATAAAAACTTTGCTTGCGTACAGAGCCGACTGCAGTTTAATGCACATTATGAATGTAAGCATTCGTCATCGTGTTATTCATAAACACAGATTTAAATACGTTCCTATGGAAACGGGGATACCGTGAGAAATATTTTGACCTGACTGGACTCAATGCCACCAAAGTCATGAGCAGAAGCAGCTCCTAACATGTCCTTTTGTAATTACTCAGAAAGATAAAGAAAATCCAATTATGTGGTTTCTGAAAGAGTTTGCTCGACTTTGATTAATCTCTGTATCATCCATTGTAGCTCAGATATTATTCCTTTTTTTCTTCTGATAGCTTCTCAGATTTTCAAACAAGTTCCCCACCCACCTTTATCCTCAGATGTAAATTTCTGCAGATTTCATCGAACTTATTACACAGACAGCTGGACTGTGGTCGGGATAACGTACAGTAGTTTCTTTTTCTCCCCCCCCCCCCTTTTTTTTTTTAGTTAAGGCAAAATTATTTAACAGACCTGCACATAACAGCACTGACAGTTTATTTCCATCTTCTTTGAATCCAAATAATTCAATACTTTATTCTATCACAGTGGGGGTCAGCACCCTCTCCCCTTATCGTACCTTCCTGTTTTGCCTTATCATGGCTCTGCAGATCCACTTGCCACCAAAGGTCTCTGATGAGTCATTATGAGACATCTAATCCTGTAAGATCACATAATGCCTTATTCATGAGTGATATGTTAAAATTAATTCTAAGATGGACAGGCAGCAGTGTACTGTAGTGAGAATAAAATGGGTATATTATGTTCCTGCTTATTTAAAAACTGTTTAAAAGTGTAATTAAGATGCAATTAGACTGGATTTTGCTTTCAGGTTTTGGCGATGCGCTTTCCCATTTGAATTGTACTCTTAAAATACCGTAAAACATTCAATGTTTGTTTTTGTGATGGTGATTTGCATCAAAGGGTTTCAAATTCAAGAGTTACAGTAGTAGATATAATAGATCATTCTGCAGAGAAAGAGAAAACAGTAAAACATAAAACATTTTTTATTTGCACCTTGACACCTTGCACCTGTAAAAACTATTGTAATAAATCTGTAGTGCCAAATTAAAACATCCTTAAACATTTATATAAACTGCCTTCCCGTCGACTAATTTATATGAGACATTGTACTGAGATACACCTGCTACAGCCAAGCGGGCTCATGTTACCCCAACACCATATATTCATTTAAGTTATTTAATACATGAACATGTGTTCTGCATGCCCTTTTAGTTCACATACCTTTGAACAGGAAGCAGTGTGTTTAAAATGTAAATCTGAGTTATGTTTTCAGTTGAATCCAGACCATCTTTGCTCTTTAGACCTTCAGGAATCTTAATGCACAGTCTGTATATAGATTCATAAAGCTCTTAATGTATTTAGAAGGTTAACTGATGAGCATGACCCGAAGTCTCACCTCGTTCGCACGAGATCACAAGATGGGAGTGTCGAGTAAGAGGAGAGGGTGAAGGTTCTCATTTGGGCGACTTGAGCCTACGGCACCTGGGACCCAGGAACACAATCTGTGCACACAGGACATGCCGGGACATGCAGAGTGCTGAATATTTTTCAAGTTTAGAATTTTACAGAGCTGCTTGAATTTTCATACATCTAAATATATTATAGATTTTTAAGTTTGCAAACTTTAGCAACATGACCCAACCACACACGTGCTGATCTTCCACTGTTGACACACATGTATCCTGAAGCAGTTAAAATGCACATCAGAACTGCACATTTTCTATCCGAACTACAAGAACAAACCATGCTGTCATGTAATATCAGGTTCTCAAGCTCTAATCAAGCACATTAACTCTGGTTCTCCAACGTGATAAAATATTTTTAAGCTTTAAACGAACGAACATCACAGATTGCAAATATATACTCTCTTGTAGCTCTTAAATAGTCTAAATTAGCAGATTTATATTTCAAGTGAAATATTTGTCTTCATGGAGTCTTTAAAACCAACCTGAATTATTTTAAGAACGAATGACTCAGTAAATAGACACGGACGGGCTGCTGGTCACTTTAAATAAGGGATTAAATTCAAATATAGCTCAAGCAGCAATGAGGGGGCCGAGTAGTGCATCAGCACAAAGTCACCATGGTAACTTGATGTGATCAACTTCAAAAAGCGTGGGTGTGAGGACTGACACGGAAGGAAACATTTTTGCTCGTAGGTGCACCTGCAGCTCTCAAATTTTTGGAGACTAACTCAGAAAGGGGTGAAGCAGTGCTGAGAGATAGCATCACTTTGTGTTTGCCGGCTCTACAGCAGAGAGATGGAGAAATGAACACCTAAAAACCATCTGGTAGATTTGGTCTTTATATCCCAACTTTGGTGACTATTAGGGTAACGTATAAATTAGCTGCAGTACCCATAGAGATCAAAAGTTCAAGTCAAGATCCAATTCCTTTTGTCTTCTGGCATACTGACTACTCAATTGCTATCCATCCTCAGCTCCTCATATTTAAAGGTTTACAGCTTACCCACATGGCTCAAAATCGTGCTCATGTTTACACCTAATGCCAATCACCAGTTAACTTAGTATGCATGTAAGTGGGACTGCAGGAACCCCCCAGCCTTTCCGTGTGCAATCTCTACACAAAAAGACCAGGGATTGAAAA
Source organism: Oreochromis niloticus (assembly GCF_001858045.2). NCBI lineage: Eukaryota > Metazoa > Chordata > Actinopteri > Cichliformes > Cichlidae > Oreochromis > Oreochromis niloticus. Next base: position 15,280,630 of record NC_031971.2, on the reverse strand, counting down.
CATGGACCTCCTTCCTGAATGGAAACAGTGGACCAAAGTTTAGACCTTTACACACCAGATGCATAAATTCTGTCTGAATTTTTAATGTGGTTTCTACTCACCTAATCTTAATGCAGTTGTAAATAGCGGCTGTGCAATTTCTTAGGCATTTATTTTTCTATGGTCCCGACTTCTTTTGTCAGTGTCTAAAAGAACGAGGTCGATACAAGTGGAGGAGGAAATGAGCTTTCTCTAAAGCAGGGTTGGGGAAGTCCTGCAGGTTTTAGTTATCACCCTGGGTCAACACACCTGAATTAAATGATTAGTTCATAGGAGCTAGGAGCTTCAAGGAGCTTATTTAGCCATTTAAATCAGCTGTGTTGGATCAAAGACGCATCTAAAACCTGCAGGACACCGGCACTTGAGGCCTGAAGTTCCCCCACCCCTGCTTTAAAGGGTGGCTGCCTTCTCCCTTAAGAGACAGGGTGAGGAGCTCAGCCAGCCAAGAGTGGCTCCTGGGTGAGGTGTTTAGGGCATATCCCACCGCAGACCCAGGATATGCTGGAGAGATTACATCTCGGGGAACACCTCTGTGTTCCCCTGGATAAGCTGGAGGAGGTAGGAGGTCTGGGTATCCTTGCTTAGCCTGTTGCCTGCCCCTGCGACCCATCCCCAGAAAAGCAAAAGAAATTTTCTGCAGAATCGCAACACGGGCAATGAGCATTTACATTACACAACAAGTTCACATCTGAAAAATTCACAGTTTCATGTAGCTTTTTCACAATGTGCTCAGTGCGAAACAAAGGTGAATGGACTGGTAGGAATTGTCTTAAAGCACCGGAACCAGTTCTATCCCTGTATCACAATCGCTCTGCTTTCAAACCGAAGCTAATGTGGTTATTTTTACAACCCAGCTCCTTTCTTTGTGTTCTGCATTTACATCTTGGTTCCTCCTACCCACCTTTGTTATTTTACCACATACATCATGATGTGTTTCTATTTTACTCCTCTGATCACATCAGTTTTTTAATATTGTATTCACAGAGTTCTGAAATTAAGTTTTCAAGGTTTTTTGAGGGTGGGGGGGACTGCTCCTCGGGTATCAAATAAAACTAAATTCAGCTCAGTAACAATACATGTGTGACTGTGATGAATGACTTACACAAGCTTCTTCTTCTGAGCTTCACTTTCTCACTTGAACTAATGATAAATGTCAAAGCAGTCCTCCTGCACCACCTCCTAATTCCAAGCATACAGCATCCACTGCTGAAATAAATGTGTTCATCAACATCAAAGCCAGCTGGCCCACTACACTGACTGAGACCCTGAAAAACATATCTGACAGCTGTGTCAGATGGTGAGAGGCACAGGAGGAGCAAATTCAGACTAACGGCTATATTTAAGATAATATAAGCAAGGGCAATATCAGCATCAAAGGCTCTGACACTAAACCTCACACTACACCAACTCTGGTATGACATACAGGAAACAATGCCACATGTTCTTCAACACCCATACTAAAACTTCTTGAGTGTGTCGCTCAAAGAGATTTTAGAGAGCAAAACAACAAAGACTACAGAGCTATTTAAAAAAAAATCCATAACTTCAGTCACTGCAGGCCGCTGAGATGAGAGTTTTGTCTCTGATGTCCTCCACGTTGCTCCGAGAGTATATTAAAAAAGGAAGGAATAATGTGACAAAATAGTATGAAACGTTGGACAGCCAATGGAAATTATAAGTCAAAGTTAAAACAAACAAAGGAGATTTGTGGTAGAAGTTTAATTTCCGGGGTGGGGGGGGATATGTATTTTCATGTCCCAGTGATATTAAAGTTAAATTAGATAATGCCTCAAAATAAGTGGCCGATGAAGTCTCAGGATGTCTGCCAAAATGGAACTAAGAACTAGACAAATATTGGATTAAGATGCTCAAAATTTAAATATACACTACAAATATGTGCAAAGTGAAAATTTGTTGTTAGCATTTTAATTTCAATAAAAACTGTAGGGGTGTAGAAGTTTTTTATCCTCAGCAGCCATCTGCTTAACAGATCCTGCTACAGAAATTGTTAAACAATGACGTTTGGATGGAGACCTAAACACTTATACAACCTCTCACTAAGCCTTCGGTAATAAAAGCTGTCAGCCACAGATTTACTACTTTGCTCGTTCCATCCAAATTACTAAACAAAAATATGATTGTCACGCTGAGCCTCTCGAAAACTTCCCGACCAGCTCGATTTCTGGCTTTTAAATATAGGTGCTGTGAAGGCCACACTGAAACACTCATCACTGAAACAAGACACCAGTGTTACTGTTGAAGCACTGGTGCATCAGAGCCTTTTGAATTAGTTTTAGAACATCAAGCGCTGCCTCGCTTCCAGCTACAATCATTACACATCATGTCAGACATCAATCAGTGAGGCATGAAGGTGCTTTTACCAGCTCCTAAAACAGCGCCTGGATATTGCACATATGAATGAAATACTGTCTCCGGGAGCAGGCTGTGGGCGTGTGTAGTACGCGGTTATTCCTTTACTGCAAAAGCCAGTACAAAATGTTCCTGGAGTAGAGCGAAAGTGGAGAAAGAAAATGGTACTTGCTTTATGCTCAGGATTAACCTGCCATGACAAAATTAGTATGCATGTGTGACACGGGGGGAAAAAAAAATACCTTGAAAAGTCTCAGTAAAGTGCAAGTATCAAACTGCATCAAGCAAAGACAGTATACTAGTAAATACACATCTCCAGTATGAGCATTTTATCTAAGTCACAACAGAAAGCATCAGCAAAGCAGCGACTTTGCTCTTTTTAAACAGTTTTTCTCAACATATTTCAGGAGGAGTCTTCACATCAGTTTCCTCAAGTCGCAACAAGCTTCACAAGCATTAGCAGCCACCTTTACATTGATTGTAATCATGCAGCTCAAGGCAGGACTTGTCACTCAAACTTGCAAGCGCGGAGTAGCCGGAAACTAAATTCGTTATGAGCTGTTGTGACGAACATGTTGGCACACGATCTCGCTCAAGTGTTCAGTTGATTTGAACACTGAAGGTTCACATCACTTTCAAATATATGATGGGCTCTGCCACTCTAAGAAACAACTTCCAACAGGGTGACAATGTTTGGGAGGCATAAAGCCGTATTCTTTGCAGTAACCTTTGATTTGCACCTGCAGGTACTGACATGTCAGGATTTTCATAAAAGTTCAGTAATTGATATGACTGAGCAGCCACTATAAGGAAAACTCTTAGCACTGTCCACAGAAGTCTCTCTATCATTACTCCAGCCAGCACTGAGTGGCAAGGAGGGTCCACTCTACTGTCGGGGATGTCAAAGTTTATGTCATGGGCCACATACAGCTCCCTATGACCTTACGTGGGCTGGGCCGGTGAAACTTCCTTATGTTTGTGTGTTTACCTTATGTTTGACACCCCTGGTCTATGCAATAGCAAAAGGTGGGGCTTTCTGATATACTTATGAGTACAGGGGGAAATGTGCCTTCAAGTCTTCCATACACGTCAGACCATGCCCAGATTTAAACCCAAATCCCAGCTGTATTCTCTTCTGAAACGACTCATAGAAACTTTACTGAATTTCCTCAGTCTTGAGCCAAAACTGCCATTAACAAATGCAATTTCAGCACTTAAAACAATGCTTTCATACTTTTCATCTACTCAGCCATTCAAGTTAATCTTTGTAATTTTTCAACAATGTTTACTTGTCCTACCAAATATATAATGCAGTTCCAGTACCCAATTATTTCCAAGCAGATGGTTCAGCTCCTGCAATAACAAGCGTTTTCCACAAGAGGGTGCTACCATCTTAAATATGGACCACGTAGGCGCAAGTGCAACACATTCAACAGTTTCAGACAGAGATGTATAAATGATATAAACAAGTTTTTCTGGAGTTGCAGTGAAATCCTTAATGGTGATGTTCACAGCACCGAAAAATATCCTGCACACATTTAAACAGTTTACACTGGAACTACTTTCATCACTGAAAAGTAGTTCCAGTGTTAACTGTTCAATACAAATAGCTTTGCTTACCTTTTTGTTGGAAGAGCTTTGGCGTGTACATCCCGAGTCCTCGTTATTATTGGGGGCAGACACACTGTTCCTGAGAGAGAGAGAGCCTTCCTCCTCTTCCTCCTCCCTCCCGCTCTCCGCTGAATGTTCAAAGTCATCACTATCTTGGTCCATCTCTTCCTCATCCTCATCCTCCTCTTCCTCCTCCTCACCCTCTTCCCTCTCCTCCTCTTCCCTCCCCTGCTCCTCCCCTCCCTCTGTCCTCTCCTCTGCCTCCTCCTCCTCTTGGTGGGTGCTGCTGTTGTTGTTGTTCTCCTCCTCTTCCTCTTCCTCCTCCTCTTCAGCAGCAAGCGGCTGCCCTCGAAGTTGTCGCTGCTCTGCCCCCCACATCCACCGGGCTCCTTTCTCGCCTCCGTTCACTCCATTTGGCAGGCCCTCTTCGTCTTCCTCCCCTTCCCCGTCCTCCCGAGGGCCGTCGCTGGCTCCGGACTCGCTCGGCGCCCATGGTTGTTCTCTCTCGCCATCAACCTGCGACGCCTCGGGCTGTGAAGAGCCAGAAAAACAAAATACAATATCAGTGAGGAATGATCTCGTGAGAAACTCAATCTGTTGCATGTGATCTTGCACAGAGGCTCTTGCCTGGTCACCAAACTGTGAATCTAACGCAAACTTCGATGTTTAGGTTACATAACTTAAGTCTACTTACGCAAGTTCATATTTCCACAGACACCAACTTGGCCATTTTTCTCTGTAATCAACTTTCAAATCACAAATTTCTTAAATGTCAGTTTGCCTCACCCTCTGCGGCAGCTGCTCTTCCTCCTCAACCACCCGGTTCATGTGTTCATCCTCATCGCCCTCCTCTGCCGCCTGCTGGGGTGCCCGAGCCGTGGAGGAGGCGTTACCTCGCACTGCCGGGCCCCCAGGCCCCCGACTCCGCCCGCCGCTGCTGCTGCTGCCCCCCGACAGCAGTTCCTGGTTCATTTCCAAAAGCCAGCTTGCTACCTCCTGGACCTTCGCTAGGCTGTCTGAGGAGGAGAAGGGCTTGACATTCTGCAGACAGACACAAAAATATATGTGAGCATTAACCCAGATGATAAACATTTAGTGATTGTTTTCTACGGTCCTCAGACAGTCAGTCAGGCAAAATGCTCATCAGGAGGGAACATGTCTGTGTTATACATGTTCCTTTGTTTTATCCAAATTAAAATAACTGTTATTAGACATTCGCTCGTTGAGACGCACTGATGCTGCTCAGCAGCAGACGAGGAAAAATGCGGGAGTGATTGTACTTGGCTTCAGATCACACAGCAGTGGATGCTCAAATGCAGATGGATGGGCAGAACAGCCTTGAGTGCTACTAGTGTTCTTACTTCCAACAAAGCCAATGTGAAGAAGAAAAGAAAATCCAATCCACTGAACACAAAAGCCACACTGCATTAATGTACCTGAAGCCTTTAAAAACCGCTCTTCAGTCTACAGAAAAGACAGTTGTGTGTTCCTACAAAGAATTTACTGGTTTGTGTCTAAATAAACACAAGTTGCACTGGTTGCTTTTGAAATATCTGAAATTATATATGGAACTGAAGGACAGTTTTGCCTAGTTTTGACACCACCTCACTCTTCGAGTGACAGGGGCAGCAATACACAAAGCTGAGCGCAGCTCAATACTAAAAATGTGCGAAATACAATAGTTGTTATTCATTTAAGTGTAGTGTGTTTATTCTTATGTGTAAATAAAAGTCAGGCTGTTTGAAATATGAAAATATAGGACACCATTAATGCAAGGAAAATGTAAAAGTTTATCCAAGAACAGCACAGCTTACTCAGACGGAGCTGGGTTCAAAGCAACATGAGTAAGAAATCACCGAACAAATAAAGCAGTACGTGAAAATTCATAAAGCTCAGCAGCTGTTACAGGTACAGAAAAAGACATATTACCAATGACAAACTCCTCAATCACCGTTTACACAATCTTGCTTTGAAAAGACAGTGAAAAGCATTACTGAGTCACTGAACTATTATCTATGAATACTGGTGTGACGAGGAACGTTGGATGAGGTCAACGTTTACAGATTGTGTTCAAAAATGAAAAACATACAGAACAGCAAAAAAAATGCAACTTTAGGCTTGACAGGAACATGACAAGAAGTCTGAAGACTATCAGCACCACTTTCTTTGACCAAATGAAATAAAAATGCATTTGGATCACACAGGGTAAACCTGGCTAGAACTACTATTGCACTTGATGCCTAGAAGTGGGACAAAACATCAGCATTACAATATGTCATAATGCTTTCTGTTATGATGGGGCTATTGACAGGCTGGCTCCATGTATCGATAATTTTATTAAAACATGCAAGCACTAAATGGATTTCCCTGTTAGTCTGACCTACCAGAGCAAATACCTCATAATAATTCTTGACAGATCCCATCAAATGAAAGATGGTAAAGTGACTAAAGTTATTAAAGATGCCGTAAGGAAGAAACTCGGTGGGAAAACAGACTAATAAATTGAATGTTCATGTTAAAAGTGAACAAAATTTTAGGACACTGACAGCACCATGAAATGATTAAATTCATCATATCTGTATTTTTATACCTCTTTAAAGCCATTATTATGTTATGACACTAATTCAACTTTTTCTGTTGTGTCTGTACTTTTACCGATTATTCTTCTATGTACGTTCTTCCATTTAGAGCTTGAGGTTCATCTTTGTTTATCGTAAACAACCATTCACCCTCACATTCAAACCTAGGTCTAATTCAAAATCACCAAATAACCTAACCAACCTAACTGCATGTCTTTGGACTGTGGCAGTACCTGATCTGAAACCACCCACGCGCACAAAGAGAGAATCCATAGACGCCGTACAGAAAGGTCCCAGGCAGATAGATAGTGGATTCCCACCCACTGTACTGCCCTTTTTACTTGATTAACCATTTCAAAAAATAAAAATGTAAAGAAGTCAGTGCAACAGCATCACCAAACCTGTGAGTTAATTTTATTTATTTTTTTTAAAGAAAATCTTATTGAAGTTACTTTCACTTTGTATTTGATTATCCTTAATATAAAAGTGGCTACATGCCCTGCCAGTAGGGACTGCTGTGCAGTTTATCTAATACTGCTGAATCACTGCATGAATAACCATCACAGGCATTGCATACATTTGTTTACATCTGGTAATGACTGTGAGAAATAGAGTATAAGTGCAGTGTATGTTGTGGTAAAAGTGGTGTATACCACCAGCCAAGGCTTCCCCTTTAAAATGACGTCCTTCTGGGACCTTGTTCTCTCTCCCTGTTGCAAGAGTCTGAGAACCATGAAGCTGCTGTGAAGCACATGCCAGTGACCGTGATCGAATTCCAGGAAGATGTGTAGACGGTTCCAAGATGACAGTTTAAATTTAAGACAAGATCTGCTTTTTGGCTAAATTATACTGACAAAATCATTAAATAAAAGTTGTGTTATGTGAGTGATTTAAAGGATGACTGGTTAAAAACAGTTAAAGGAATTGCACTGGCCCTGCGGTAGCCGGTCCCGAAGCTGTCCCACCTCTTACCCAGTGACATCATATCTGTATTTATGATATCCAGTTCAGGATTTGAAGACTAAGAGGTTAGGAGGATGTGTGGATGGATAAAATAGAATTAGGACAACAATTACTGGAAACAATGACTGTACATTGTGAAAGAATAACTTGGTAAATGAACAAAGAAGGACAGCAAAGCAACTGCAGAAGAGGCTCCTGAGATAAACCATTAGTTAGCTTTCAAAATAAAACAAAAACAAGATGCAGTAATGGGTGAAATGAGCTTTTAGAGCTTGAGCTGAGGTGACAAACTTTCTGCATGGGCCACCAAATGAACACCTACAGTAGAGGCGAATTAAAATCAGATTATGGATCATGATTACACCCCAAAAGATCAACAACCTTTTGACCAGATTCAACCTACCTCATTTCATAACTTGAAAACAATGACTGGCTCTTTATTTTTATAATAACTCAGATCACTTACATTCAAGTATTCAAGGTAAACTAACGCAACAAACAAATTTTACTGTGACTAAACATTTGTGTGGTAAGAAAGGATACAAGTAAAGGTAAGTGGGATGTGTTACTCGTGGATTTGTCCAATCCAAGTGGCAGTAGGTTGAGTAGGTAGCATGCAAATCAGCCCCAATCTTTAGACCTTAATGTCAGTGATACGTGTTCTGAGACAAACTGCAAGTTTATTCTTGCAAACGCACAAACTGTGCATGCATTAAAAGGTAGGCGTGAACAAGACAAAGTAAAAAGAAAGGCAAGTATAAGGTACTCGCAAGTTTATCATGAAGCAATTAAAATATAGCTACTTTCCTGGTAAAAAGCACCATATATTTTAATTTACTTTCCGCTGGTTGTGCTGCTACAAATACAATAGAGTTAAAGATATCATGCACAACCACAGAGGGAAAACGGGTCAGTTACAAGCTGTTACAAGCTGACATATGAGGTCCTCCCCTACTGACACTACACAGTCTAAAAGGAAGTTTTTATTTTGTTAAATGGCACATAAGCTTTGTTAATGTAGCCTAAACTGTACCAACAGTCCTTCTATATGCCCACGAGGCCTCTAGCTAATCTTAAGTGTGACAAATTAAGAATCAGCAATGCATACTGCACTTCCAAATCTTCTCAATGCGCAAAACGAGCGATGAGAAGTATTTTGTGGGCGCTCACATGCTTTATCTGCTTCAGTTCATACCAACTGCTTTGACCTTGAGGAAAAAGTCACTGGTCCCTTTTCTCTTCCTCTTTGCTGCATAGTCCCAGCGCTGTGGTGGGAAGCATTAGACCTATCTCAGATTGCACAGCCCACCCCACACACACACACCCCGTGGGACTGCCAGTTCATTGCTGTGAGCTCAGAAGAGGAAGGCTATGAATAGCTGAAGTTGTTCCTGCCTTTTACCGGAATGGCCAAGATTCAGCAATTAGTGTCTAACTTGAAATTGGTTATGGAAGTGACAAAGGCTGACAGGAAGACTAGGGAGGGAAATAAAGATGAGATGTGGTAAATATATGGTTTATTTATTACCTAGAAGTTTCAGTTCTTGTTCAAAAAGCTTAAATATACATAGAAGACATGATGAGGCCTGCAACTTCTACAGTTAAAGTGTGTGAAGTGGTGTTTCAGTGCAGGTAACAGAGCAGAGAAAGCAGTAACACTTGTAGTGAGCAAAGACTTGCCAAATGGCCTTTCGTATTCACACACAAGTTTCATTCATCAGTTGCTATTCTTAGTCCAGCAAAGCTGTGAAATGGACAAAAATAGCTCTGGGAAACTAGAGAGGGCAGGTGTGAATTTGTGTCTCCTGATACAAAGCCTCTGAGAGCAAACATACAGAATAGTATCAAGGTTGTTATGAGTTTATAATCACAAAAACACACGCTTGGTTTAGAGACAGATAAACAGCTTTGTTCATCATTTAAAAGCCACCTAACAAGCCCCAAACTTTCCTAGAGTGAAACATCATCATTTGGTGCATCACAGTCTTATCGTCTCAGACCAAAGAGATAATTAAAGATAATCTTAGGAGTCCCTCTTTCACACAACTCCTTTGAGCTTTAGCCACAACGATGCAGTTCTATGAGACGCTATGGACCATTTTAGCATCATTTAGCTCACAGTTTGTCCTCCAGCCTTCAAACCCCACTAATCTGACACAGCAGCTAGTTTCTTCAACAACAAAAAAGAGGGGGGGGGGGCAAAGATAAGCACACCACTGGCAGATGAACAACATTTTTCCCTCCCTCTCTTAATCTGTTAAGACCCAAAAGACAGGTAAGAAGTCAGTATTGTCTGCTGGCGTTGTTTTGCTATGAGTGGATGTGAACTGTTTGATTACACATAATATGTAGGAAGAAAACAACGTTATCTGATGGCCTCAAGTGGAAGGATATCCTGTCTGTATTTACTGCTATTGCCATCTATTGTGTGGTGTGCCACTTAAGACAGCATCTATTTAATTGGGCCCTAAAGCACGTTACTTTAGAGACTGATATTCTTGCATCATTTCCCATTTCAGCATTGCAGATATAAATTACTGTAAATCGTGATGCATTTAAAACTTTCTTCTGTAAGTTTCTTAAGTGCCATTTCCTGAGCTAAGATAAATGCTGCGACTGAGACTGTCTATAGTCTGACAGACCTTATTTTGTTTACCTTGTTCCATATTCATGCGAGACTGAGAAACAGTATCGCATTAAAAGTTAAAAACAAACAAATAGGTTTCAGTGTGGTTAGTAGAGGTCCACAAGTATGCAGTGAGATTTTAAAAAGGAAATCAAAAAACCATGTTTCTATTTGTTGTATGACATTATAAACAATCTCAAGAGTGATGAAATGTACTTGGACTTAGTTTTAGATGTTTTATACATCTTGCTTATGTCCAATTATACATTTGTTTGAAAAGATGATTATTCCATTTCATGTACACATTTCATAATTTCTCTCTGACTGCGGTGCAAATAAAGTAAATTACTAAATTTAATTTCAATCCTACTTTTATGGAAAATGATTCCTCCGTTTGTTATAAGGCTTACAATGTGTGTTTGCAGGAAAATGTTTATTTGATCACCTGCTGAATTTATAACTTTGGTCACTTTCAAAGAAATTGAGGGTTTAATTTTTATGGTAGTTTCATTGTATGCTGTTCCAAGTTGACACCACATAGATAAAGCTTCAGCTGTGGTACACACAGACATTACTTGAGTCTGAGTGCACAAACTCAACATTTAGACTCAACAGTAAAGGCATGCCATCTTCTCCTGGATGGATTTGGACCATTCTCTAGCTCCTGTGATGGGGTAGACAGGTATGTATTAACTTTCTGTCAGTGCAGCCAGCCAACACTCCTGCCCCGCCACACAGCCTGCATCTAAACTCGTTTCCTCCGGCTATAGAAATAAACCAAGAACACACTGAAACCTTGTGTTTGAGCTACATTATAACAGCCGAGTGTTGTGTGTTAAAACAGCTACAGCATTCAAATGACTGCCGAATCAAACTGAAAACCCCAAAGCAGACTGAGCTGCAGTCCAATCACAGTTCTAATATGTGGGTGCCAGAAGTAGGAAATTTGAAATTGGCAGAAAATTTCAAATTGGCTGTAAATTTATTTTCTCAATAATTTCTAGGGTAGTCCCAGGCCAATATGCAAAGTAAGTTAAATAAATGCATGTTCACTACTCATTAGGCCTGAATGTCCTTTGAGTAGTCTTTATAAAAAAAAAAAAAAAATGTAAAAAGAAAGTTGTAGGTCTTTAATTGTTGTCCAGTGTTAATTAAAGAAAAATACATTACATTTCAAAAATACAGTTCATGCTCTTTAAAACCAAAGAAATATTCAGAGTTGATATATCCTTAGCAGGTATGTAACTTCTAAACTAAATAGCAGGGTAAGCCTCAAAATGCTACTTTAGCTGCAGAAAAGTGTATTTTGTTCCGCAGTCTTTACAAATTTAATAAGTTGAATATTCAATAAGAATGACATAATTTATGATAACTCGCACAGAGTATATTTGTGTTTGATAAAGGTTTTGAAATCTAAAAACAGTGAATTATTTCCAGTTCTGATAAAGTGAAAAATCTGTCCTAAGGTGGGGGGACAATTATTTCAACACCAGTAGATTTATCTATGAGACAAACCATGTTGGGAATAACGAAACAACATTAGAGGACTGAGCTCAACTTCAAATTGGAGCAATAAATCACACTGAGTTAGAGTGTCAGGGAAATATTGGTTGTTGAGACAACATCGCAGATATAGCTGAAGATCTAGCAAAATGTGACACTGCATAGTGACTTTGCCCAAATTAAACTGCATTAACAGAAGGAGATTAGCAAAGATGGATCAGACCAGTATTATAAAGCTGAAGGACACATTCTTCCTCTAGACTGCAACATGTAACACAAAACCTTGTGAGCCTTAAAACGACTGACATTTCCAATTATTAATCCTTTGAGATAAGAAACGCAATATTTGGGATGGTTTCTTGTAATCCTATAAATACACAGCTTGTGAAACATCTTTCCCCTTCAGTTCGATGCAGAAGCAATTAATCAATGTCTCTATTTTGAGCCGGTGCCCTGTGATGTCTCTGAGGAAAAAGTGAAACTCAAGTCCTTGAGCTGCTAGATAGGAGGGACATCATCTCCCCACATTCATTTCCACAGCAAAATGCTTCATTTTATGTCAATGCCTTCCTCCGGAAAACAATGACTTCTGTTCAACATAAGGGATATTAAGGCTTTGTCTATAAGCACTGCACGTCCTCTAAAACCGTCACTCATTACTTCTTTTTCATTTGAATTGTTGCCATGCAACAGCTCAATAATACCACAACATTTTCCTTTGTGGATTTTTTTTTTTTTTTTTTTTTTTTTTTTTTTAAATCATTACTCATGAGAGCATAAATCATCTTGGAAACCAAGAGAATCAATCTCCTCTGCTTGTGAGAATGGCCAACTGCCAGGAAGACTCTGGAAGTGGCTAAAAATCCCATTCAGTGCCAGCCTACTACTAAAACAGTCGTGTGCACAACAAGCAGGGAAGCAGAGGGAACCCTAGAAGCTACAGCCATGCGACAGAAACCTGCGTTAAAGTAAAGTCAAACACTCATTCACACACAGACAAATGCAAACGGGCACTCAGACGTGTGCACAGTCTTGTTTGGCTTTTTATTTGTTCCATTAGAAAAAGCTTTTTCTCCAACAGAGAGGGGGGGGTAGCAGCAATCACTGTAAACCACATGCAGACTGAAGGCATCCATTTAAATGACTGTGCACCCTGCTAGCAAGTCTACTGTTGTCAAGGCAGCGAGACATCCATTAAATCACCTGGTTCCATTAGAGAATCAATTACTGTGCCGCTCTCCTTGGTTGCACAGTTCTTATACCTGAAAAATCATTTCAGACAACCAAAGCAGATACACAAGGACACTACCCTTCACCACCCTCATATGCTGCCAGGACCTATATGGTTCTTGAATTGCTCACAAAGAGCACAATTCCAGTGTCTCCGGACACATGATGTGGCTGTGTCACTGGAAGCTGGCACACTATTACCTTTGGTCGAGGTGGGCAAGCAGTGGCCAGTCGCTGCAGCTGTTCTGAAGTGTGGCTGCAGGAGAGCAGATCTGAGCAGCAAGCTGTGCGGCCCAGTCTCTTCATCAGAGAGGAGATGATGCTGCAGCCACAGCCACACATCGACTTGCTCATTAGTAGCCTGGCTGTTCTGGGGTGTGGAGAAAAGAGACTAGCTGTGAGCCGCAGTCACTTCCTGGTCCTTTCTGAATCCCCTCAGTTGTCCTCAAAGCTGATGCCTTTGCTGTACTGTGTTCCACATGGTGCTAATCCACAGGTACTCCCGCCAGAGATGGGGCTGGTTTTAGTAAAAATACAGATGCTGTGGCTCACCTTAATCCACAGTGAATGTACTTGAGTTGGGAAGTACAGTTTGTCGGTCCATTTCCCTTGTGATTGCTTCCCACTTACTCCACTCCCTCTGCTGTACTTCTATCTCTGAACAACACGCCTCCTGCTGTAGTCTCCCTCCCCCTTTTTTTTTTTTTTGGCCAAACTCACTTCCATCCACAGAACACCTTCTTTTGGCTGCAAATAATACACCGGACGCAGTGTCTGCCACTACTCCCCTCTGTCTCTCACAATTTCCATCCGTTTCTTTCCATTCCCTTCACTGCCTTCGACTGCTGTGCAATGAGGATGCTATCCCCGACAAGGCTGTTGCCACCACTGTGCACCCCACCACCACCACCACCTCCTCCAGCGGTAAGCCACTCAGACTGAGCTCCTCCAACTTGCCGATTAAAATGTTTTTCCTCATATGACATTCGAGCTCCGAGTTGCTCCATTAATTGAGGAAGCAGTGGACTGAATATTATAAGAAATCCAAGCCACTCAGCAAGCACCAGGAGGACTGATAAGCAGGATACAGTCAGGATGCGGTGGGGGAGGGGTCCAGCATTTAGGAGACAATAACAGTGCAGGCAGGATTATTATGGTGATAAACTGTCACTGTGGTCAGCACGCTGCTGATGATCACTGTAACAATCAAGGAAATCAAGAGCTGAAAATCTTCAGTGTGACAGTTACTTTAATTGATGAAGAAAAACTAAAGAGGAACTCTGCAGTCTGTTGTTATTTTGCTCCACTGCAGTAATTTACAGTTATTAAGCAACTAATAGAGCACAATTTTACACGGCACATGCCACCTGCACGTGTGCTAGTTTAAACAACTGCAGCATATTCAATATACATCCTTTTTAATTCCCTTGTGTCTCATCATGTCCCAGCTTTGTTGAACCCACACATTCCCCGCTCACCTCATCACAGATGCTCAACCTGTGGAATCTGTGCTCAGGGACAACCTGCACATTATTCAGCACTCAAGCTAATAGTTATCAGAGCTCATAAAGCCTGAGCGCCTTGAAAGTGGGAAAAACAACGAGTGGGAGGGGCGGTAAGAACAGCAAGACAAAGATAGATGCACAATAAAATGAGACTGGGCCCCTTTTGAAGGACCAACAATAGCTTTCTATTAATGGCACACATAATGTTATACAACTAGAAATCACCAACATCAAAGACAGTGAAAGAGGGAGAAATTCGTCAAGCCAAGAATATGCTAATAATGACCACCAAGAGTAGTTATGCTTAAGTGCCAACACATGTCAACACAGGCTGCTGCAGCCCATAGCTGTCCAAGCTTCACATCAGCTAATTAAAGGAACTGAACTGGACCTCTCAAACGTTTATATGTTGGTAGGGATTTTTGAATCTGAATATTTTATGAATCCTAGGAGTAAACAGCTTTGCTACATATGACAGGAAGTTTCAATATTTTTAATTAAAAAAAAAGGAAAAAAAAAGAAAGAAAAACATTTAAGTTGTCAAACATGTTAGGGATGGACCAGACCATGCCCGTGGCATATGACTGTTCAGCACATGCCAAGGGCATGAAGTGTGTTTTTAGCTTAGTAAAAGCAAAAAGAGAGCGCCATTGTTCATATTTACCAGCAGATCTCAGTTCTGTCTGATAACTAACACCGAACATTTGGTACAATCACTGGCAGAAAACGTTAATGAAAGAAAGCAAAAAATGTGTAGCCATAAAAATAACATTTCATATTCAGTAACGACAAATAATATGCAAAGGCTGCACTCTTGGAATAAATGAGAATGGGTTTTATGCGTTTCATATTAAAACCCACGAGCAGGAAGAAAATACAAATTCATGACATTCCATCTCCCCGGCTAACCTCAGTCATAACCAATGACTACTAATGCCTTTGAGTTTTGTTGTTATTTCAATTTTAATCAGATGTAAATGTATCTTAGTTGTGTGTAGTCAATATCCTCAAGTGGAAGTTTTCTCCTCTCAAATCATCACCATCGTCGTCGTCGTCATGGTTAACACAACAACCAGCAAAGCAGTAACCAAAAGATTACTCCATCATTTTTGGTGCCTCAGTCAAAGCAGTCACACATGTATTACATCACCACGGGCATGCTGTGGATCATTCCTGTATTCATTCCCCTACCTTCCTTCTTGTGGTTGATTAGTGAAATCAAAACAAGTATGGCAGACTCTCGTTTGTTATATAAAACACACACAGCCACACGCTGAACAGACTTGACATCAAAATTTAGCAGGGGGTGACGCTTCATCATCGTGTCCAATGTCAACTCTCAGTTTGTGCACTGAGCAGTTTTATTTTCAGTGCAAGCAGAACAATTCTGTCCTTCACTTTGTATTGCATTTCAACACACCTTGAAGTATTGCAAACTAGACTTCACCACAGAGCCCTTAATTTAGTGATGCACAGATCCACTCTACAAATGACTGTTAGTCTCATTTCGTGGGAATACTCCAAAAATGTAAAACACTTCCATCTGTTTATTCAATGAGGTGCATCACATTTGATGTACAGCTGTGACCAAGTACGAGCTGTGCCTAACATAAAAAGTTGCTGCAAAGAGAAATGATGAAGCACTTAAAGCAGTTATCAGTGCTCACTGGCACATCTCTGGGCTGTTGATGGGAATGATACTACATAAGACAGCTCACTGTGATTCAATGGCGCAGCTTTCCTCAATCACCGGGTTGCCATCCATCCAAAAACAAACGGCCCATCAGGAGAGAAATGAAACACTCCAAACACAAAAGGCTTTATCTGCAATCATCAGAGACAATCTGTACAGAAAGGTATAACACCATCAGCCCGGAACAAGGAAGCAGGAAAGCGTGCCAACACTTAATGCAGTCACCAACACTGAGGCAGTGTCTGGCAAAATGTAAGCCAAATACATGTGTTTATACTTTTGTTCTTTTCTTGCCCAGGAGTGACAGACAGGGCAGGGTGAAAGGGGTGCTCTGTTCATTATTTATGAATATTGCTTTTCACTGTGTCAGCTCACTGCCTCAGTATTGATCTATAAAAGGAGGGTGGCTGCACCGCAGCCCAGAATCTCAGACGAAGACATAACGACAGAAAGCCTACACGCTGCAGCTTTATAGAGCATCTAACTGGCACGCCAGCAGGTCACGGAGCTTTGCATATAACCTGGCATGCATTTCATGGTTATATTTATCCAAAGAATAAATGAATACAGTAATTACCAAGAAGACTCTATACTGTACAGAGTGTCATCACATCCTGCATTGGTGAATCTCCATTCATTTATCTTAATCCAAACCAATCTGCACTCTTAAGTCACATACAATGAAGTGGTATGAGTTTTTTATACTTTAAGGTATAAAGTATGAGCTATAAAAATCTTAAATGCCAGGTCAGCCAGGAATGCCATAAGTCTAAAAAAAATAAAAAATAAATAAACAGGCCTTACTGGGAATTTACACTTCAGTGAGAAATCTACATTTCTAGGGAGACGCACATTAGGTTACGGTGTAGACTAAGGTGTAGGGTTTCAGGGGGGTAGCTATAGTAACTACACGTTGCATCAACACAGCTCGCAATTACTGTGATTGGACTATTGAGAACCATTGATTCCTCCAGTGTATTTCGAGGTACTTTTTCACGTCAGCTGTTGAATTCATCAGTGAGAAAAACAAACATTCATTGTCTCATATCAGGAATAATAATCATATCAATATAAGGACTCACAAATGTCAGCATGTTTTTCAAGGGAGACTGCTGAAACTATCAGAATGGATATGAGGGAATGTACAAAGTAGAAACACTTGAAAGAAAAATGTATTTGCCCCAGCTGCGTTCTATTTCTTTTTTTTTTTTTTTTTTTTTTTTTTTTGCATTTTAATTCACAATAAATTAGCTATTGTATACAGATGGCATATTTACAAAATAGTGACATGCTCTACCCATTTACCAAGCTGCTAAAATTGGATTTTGTAATACTGAGGTCATCTGATCATCTCATAATTCACATTTGTCACATACAACAACTGTGCTGAGAATTTGGCATTTGAAAGTAAAGTGAGCGCTCAGAGAGAAAGATAGCTGCTCCCACTGGCCGCTTCTCGCTGTAACTCACTAACCTCTACCTGAAAGTAACGGGTCTGAATTCAAACTCCAAACTCTGAAAGAGTCCATTAGAAGTGTTGCATAAAACCAAGGGTATGCAGACAGGTCCAAAAACAAAAAAAACAAGCGATGTGATGTTTTTGTTGAAACTCAGGTGTTCACGGAGCATACGTGAGATACATTATGTATGTAAACTAAAGTCTTTTAAAAGCTAATTACTGTATTCTTTTTTTTCTCTAATTCAGCTTCAACATTTTTACAAAATGCTGTCTTCTGTGAGGTCAAACACACTTCGAGAGCAGTCTGACCGTTAAATGTAAACACTCTACACTAATGTGGTGTAGACGTTAATGAAGAAACCTAAAGGGTAAAACAAAGACTCCAAAATAATGAAAAACTAAACATTACTCATGCATTCATGCAACATTATTCATAATACTCAGTGACCAGTCTGAATGATTTAAATCTCTAGGAGTGTACACACACACGCCCTTTAAAAGATCAAATTTGTTGACTAATTATTTCAGTGGTTAATCAAGTGGCAAATATGTGATAATTAACATGCTGCCATTAATCTCTTCAAACCAATTAGTGAAACATTTAAGTGGGCTTGCAAATGATGTCCTTAATTATCTTGCAGTATCCAAATGTTGGCACGCTGAGGAAAAAATAAATAAATAAATTTACACTGATGAAGTCAATCTATACAATGTAGAACCGACGCTCATGCTGAGTTTAGGCATCCACACGTCTATGTGTGTGTCTCTATAGGTAATGTGATAATACCGTACAACAAGCATATCTGACTGAGGCTGCAGGCAGTCCTTTTTCCTCTGAGTAGGCTGCACTCTAGTGGGCAAAGCCTGAAAATATCCAACAGTTGCTGATAAAAAAGGCTGATTTAGGATCATTTCTCACTACTTGAGGCTGTGCAAACGCAAACACAAACCCACACCCCATTAACAACATTCATTCACTCTAGGACAAAGAAAACAGACACAGAAAAGTTACAACTTCCTGTCTCCAACACAGGGACATAGGACTTCCTGTTTTGAACAAGGAGTCAAAAGCATGAATAACTGATCAAGAGTTAACCACACCCTGCAACAGTTAACAGACCCTTATATCAACACCTACTGGTGTTACACATTTCTACACTGAAGACAAAACAGCACACCAGCAGCTGATTTGTTCATGAACCAGCAAACAGGTTTGAGGTATAAGCTTAATGGGTTACTTAAGTTTTATCAATACTTTTATTACAGTTTTACCATGTCTTGATGGAAATGAATAAATCATCTAAAACTAATAATCCCCATACATAATCATACAGAACTCTTAAACAACTGGCAAGATTTCTCAACACCACCCATAATCACCTCTAACTAAAATCATCTCCAAATTATAAGAAAAAAAAAATGAGACGTTAGTCATGTTACAAGATGTTAGCTAAATGGATCAATATACATCTAATTCAACATCGACTGCATGGACAAATGTATCAGGACACCTTTAGGAAGTTTTTTTTTTTAAACTCGTTTCATGAAAACAAACAACATCATCACTTAAGAAAAGTAGCATATAGCTCTTATTTTATTTCTCTCAAGACTTTGTTGCAGACCAGAGATTAAACTTTGGTGGTTTAGGCAATGTTAGTTTTAGTCAAATTGGTAACGGGTATGAAAATAAACAGCGAGTCTGGCCTCATAAAATAGTGACCCATATTACTGTAACACCAAGTTTATCATATTTGATTCATGACTTTGAGGTTTTGAGACCAATGATCATTTGGGGGCAATGATAAATTGCCCCCAAATGCTGGATTTAGCAACACTGATTCAAATTCAAACTAATCTGTCAGAAGGTTCAATAAACACTTCAGCTTCAAAAACTCTCATGGTTCAGCCTTTACAGGGTTTAACATATTAGACAGAGTGAGTCTCTTCTTTAATGTGAAAAATGAGAGCATTTATTTAAAGATCCAACTGAATCCTTTCTGCTACACTTCCACTGGTGTTTTATTGGACCTGTGTGACTATCCACAGATACGCACAAAGCCAATTACCAGCAGTGGGTCTCGATTTAAAATGTCACAGCCATTTAAACTTTCTGCATTTCTGAAATGTGCATTAGCAGCAATTTTTACTATCCCTGGCCATCCTTCATCATCAATGTGAGAATGCTCTTCTCTGAAGTAGGCAAAAGGCTGTTCTGAATTATTTACAGAGAATGAGTGGGTGAGAGGTGTGGGACTGATTAGGGAGAGACACACACAGGATAGTGAAATCTCAGTCCTTCAGTCTGCTTAGGACGCAGTTTTGCATTTAAATTTAAAGAACCTTTTCAGAAAATGACAGCAGTGTGCCTCCTACAGATATTCAGCTGTATAAGGTCAGCTTTTGATGGGAGGCTATTCTTTAATATGCTCAACATAAAAGGCAAAAACTAGCAGGAAAACGCACAGCTCAGTGACTGTTCTACCATCAGAAATAACGTTACATCTTTCTTCTGCAGAAATATTTGTCATTTCAGAGTCAAGTTCCTCCTTGATAACAATTCCATCATTCATGAAAAGAGGAAGAGTGTCACATTATTGCACCCATGCACTGATATTTATACAATAAACCATTTCGTTACCATCACTCAGGCAATCACCACATATTAAATATACATATGGTTGTTTTATTGTTTTCTCAAAGGTCACCATAGCAAGCATTCACGTCTGGAACAAAAAAAATAAATAAATCACCAAGTGGCAATACAATGACAAAGTTAAACTTGAAAGAAAATCCAATCCCAGACCATCAACCTGAATTATTCAAACTCCCTATCAAATGTCCTTTATCCGGTCCATGAGAGCAGAGCAACAGTTTTAGGAGGAAAGACAACGTTAACATTTGGACATTTGAGTGCCAATCCACACTTTAAAAATGCAGCAGTGAGCCAAGCAAGCCTCTGCTATGTGCTATCACTTTACCTTTAATTCACCAGCGTGTGTATGGGATGAATAATTCATGCCTTGCACCACACTCTTGGCTTTATGGAAGAGTCACCCGTACAGCTCAACGCAGAAAACACATTAACTGGGAGCACTGTGCTAAACGCATTTTTTTTTTTTTTTTTTTTATTAAGTAAAAAAAGTCACACTTAAATGGAGATCAAGGTACAAAATGAACAATATTTGCATATCTGAAGTATTGTTTACTATGACTCAAAAAAAGAATGTCTCACAAAAAACACATTTTTCTGATCATCTGACAAGTTTGCCAATGCCGTTTCTTTTGATTGGGAAAGTTTCCAATAGCCAGAAAGCTTTGACGTGCCAAGCAAACATCAAGTTACTCTGAATTTAAAGGATTTTTTATATGAAAGTTTAAGTTATAATACTTGATAATTTAAAAAACGAAAAAACCAAAAACAAAAGACACTGACCACCAGACGCTTGGCCTTGGGCACCCTCCACGGGCCGGGCTCCAGGGCCGGGCTCCAGGGCGGGGCCCCGGTAACTCCATCCCGGGCAGGGTGAAATGTTCTCTTGATCGTGCACTCACAGGAGTCTTCTGAATGGCTTTTTGTATGGTCCCTTACCCAGGACCAATTTGCCATGGAAGACCCTACCAGGGGGCAAAAGCCCAAGGACAACAAAGTCCTTGGGATCCCTGGGATACACAAACCCCTCCACCACGATAAGGTAGCGATTCGCAGAGGGCCCTGTATCTCGGGGTCTTGTTCTAGAGTGATGGGAGAATGTAGCGGGAGATCGACAGAGGGATTAGTGCAGCGGCTGCAGTGATGTTGACGCTGTACCGGTCCGTCGTGGTGAAGAGAGCTGAGCGTAATAGCAAAGCTCTCAATTTCACGAGCTCTGGGTAGTGACCAAAAGAACGAGATTGCGGATACAAGCGGCAGAAATGAACTTCCTCCGAAGGGTAGCTGGCCTCTCCCTTAGAGATAGGGTGAGAAGTTCAGCCATCCGGGAGGGGCTCAGTGTAGAGCCACTGCTCCTCCACATCGAAAGGAGCCAGTTGAGGGGATTCAGGCATTTGATAAGGATGCCACCTGGGCACCTCCTGGGTGAGGTATTCCGGGCATGTCCCACTGGGAGGCAGCCCTGGGGCACACCCAGGACACGCTGGAGAAATTAAATCTCTCGGCCGGCCTGGGAACGCCTTGGTGTTCCCCCGGACAAGCTGGAGGAGGTTGCTGGAGAGAGGGAGGTCTGGCTTCTCTGCTTAGGCTGCTGCCCCTGCAACCCGGACTCAGATAAGCAGAAGAAAAAGGATGGATGGATAGCAAATGCAATATAATGGGAGATATTTTTTTTTTCCCCCTTTCAGACACAAGAAACAAATGGATTTCTCTAAGATTTGTTATGCATAGAAAAATGTTTTGTTTTATTGTCAACAAAAGTCAATGCACAATAAGTGGTGGATTAGTCATTTAAGCTCCGTGCAACTCTGTTCGCATAGCTGGTTCTTGTGTTTGTGGCCTTCCAAACATGCACTGTCAATAAGGAAGTTGCAAAGTGCCCTTTGATTAACACCACCACCAATGCTATGGGGGTAGAATATGCAAATATCATAATTTGCATAGTGCCCTTTGCCTATCAATTATCATTCCCTCAGTCATCACCTCCAGCCCCCTTCGAACACAAAGTACTTCCATAGCTGACTATTCCTCAGTAATGCTAATCGCTGCACCTGCGCTAATCGCAATCTTCCACATGTAATTTTTCCTGTCCTTGTGGGTTTCTTTCTTCAACATGTAAGAATAGAATAGAACATGTGTAGCCAAATGTTACCCACCTATATTGCTGCCTCAGCACATACACTGCCTAAGGTACCAAAGAAAAATACTGGTGGCCAGTGCTACTCCTCAGCTTCCTAGCCTAGTAGCTACACCTATGGTATCAATTTCAAAATCCTTCATCGCCTTGTTCTCAAGTTTTTGGATTTACAAGATTTAGAGAAAACCTGACCTCTGTCCCAGCTTCAAACTCATCCGAGATTTTAGTAGATACAACAATGGTATCAAATTGAAACTACTCCTATGCTTAGGAGTTATTGCATTCACAGACTTGTTTGCTGTCCTTTCCCATCAGCCTTTTACAGCTGAGGGGTAAAAACTGATTACTGTTGCATTTTGGTAACAAATGGTAGTGTTAATATTGGTTCAGAACTTATAAGCAGACAGACTGAGCAATTTGACTTGTTAACTTGAGCTCTGACCAACTATAACTTGGACATTTTCACTACCTCAAATATATGTTTACATATATTACATACATTTTATAATTTAATTTAAATTTTTAGCACTTAATTAAGAAAGGTAGAGATGTGACAGTATTCACATCATTATGCATAAAGTCTCTTATAGATTCAAAAAGGGAGCATCGCTAAATCTCAACATTATCCAAGCTTGTAATCAATAATTAATCCTTCATATTTTCAAATCATTAAATTGTGTTTCCTATAGGCTGAGAACTTATTTATGGTATTTGATAACACCGTGAAGTAGGAATGAACTCACTTGATAACAGACACTTTCATGGGAAATCTGTTGCTAGGAAACAACTGGGCTCAAGCTTACATCCCATCAGCTGCCGACAACAACAAACAGCATAAACTTGAGCCCATTTATAATGTTTGTGGATGTGATTTGCAGCATTTCTGAAAATAAGAAACTGCAAAATGGTCTATACATAAGCAGAGAGGCGACCACAGGCACAGCAGATTTCATAATGTGCTTGTTTATGTTGTTCAGTTTGTCAATGCTGTAACACGTGACATACGCCATAATTCAGCATTACATATATTTCTGTAACAGTAATTTGTTTTGTTTCTCCCTTGTTACACATCTGCAGTAATGTGTGTTTCTATATGTTGATCCCCCCCCCCAAAAAAAATCCATATCAAGAATCAGATTTACTATAACACACATACATTCTCACCCATTTATTGTCAAAAAACCCCCCAAAAAACAAAAAACACAACCCACATCCCACTATGCAGTAAGCACTTTACCAAGCAGCATTTACTTACAGTTCTCTCTGCGTCTCTTAGTTTAGGCCACAACTGGTCTTCTCCCCCGCCAAGTCTGACTCCAAGAGCTGATTCTTTCTGTGGACAAAGAGTGAGCAGTCAGTACAGCAATCTCAGGGATCAAAGAGTTAACAAACCATGGGGCTGTCTGGAATATGAGAGGAGAAAACAAGAGTAGTGAGGTAAGAATGATGGGATTTCAGTTTCTCCTGTAAACCCCAGACAGAGCACGTCAACTCTTCAACAAGGTTTACCAAAGAACAATTCAACCACCTGGCACAACATACAACACCTGCATCAGCATGTACCAGTGAGTCACTATCATAGATGCGTCAGTTCTTCCCGTCTAGTCTGATGGGAAGTGAACAGAGCTTCTGGCAGCTCCCACAAAAACATGTTACTTTAAAGTTGAGCTGAAATTAAAAATGTCTTCAGGAAATCATAGATGTAATGATGCTACAATTACATGGCATGTTTTTTGTTTTTTTTTCCCCTCATTTCAAAAAGAAGCTAAAAATATTTTGGGGGGAAACTGCATCTTGGTTTCAAGCCTCTGGTTGGGTGTTTCCTTTGGCCAACATCTGAGAACCAGCATTACCAACACAATCTCTACATGGCACATGTTAGCAAAGTAGCAGCAACAGCTGTTGCTTCAGCCTTCCATCTGTGTGCATACAAGATGAGCTCAGCGACAATACTGACTGTAGGTCACCTGCAGCTTGGCAGTAATCAGAGTACTACAGTCACTGTAGCTGTACATTAAGAAAAGAGGAATAGATTTAGTTTTAGGTTAAAGAGTGAGTAAAATGTTAGTCATTACCTGACTAAATTAAACTGATGAAATAAAACAAAGAGGTAACTGATCCTTCAGACAACTTTTAAAGGAGGCAGCTTAAACACCTACTGCCCAGACAAGTTGGCCAGCCTCTTTGATGAATGGTAACTGACTTTTTCCTTCCCCTTAGGACCTGCTATGGCAATATCGCAGGTCCTAAAAAGACAGACTTTAACTTTAATATTTCATACTGCCCCAGAAATAACACTCCACCATAATAAGTGTTCATGAAGTATATAGGGTAGGGGAGCCTAGCTCTAGGCCCAGGTTTGAGGATAGCAAGTAATCAAGTAGTCAAAACTTAAGTCAGCAAGTATTCTTGTAACCCAAGCACTCAAGACATTACACCATGAGTCAAAGTATGACATAGGGAAAGGGTTGGGCAACTGGATGAATGTGTCAGCTATCAAAATTTAATTTAATTTGTTTAACAAGCCAAAACGAAACAAGGGAGGCGTTTCAATCTGAGAAATTGTTCCTGCTACACTCCCCAGCACACTCCCAGGCTGAGAGCGAAAATGATAGTTCATGTAAATAAAATGAGATATTGACACTGAGTTGTGGGAAATGAACAGCTGCCAAGAGAGGGTTTCCAGCTGTTTGACACTTGATAACTGTGAGACAGAAAAGTTGCAGTAAGACCAGCTTCACAATTCAGGAATTTCACAGGCTTTATCTGTAATGACGTGCAGCATCGAAGTTGCACAGAAGGAAATCATTCACCGTGTAATGATGTCACGGACAGCTACTGTTGGACCTGTCCAGATATGAGAGGTTTTGAGCAACAAAAATTCCTATAAATATCAATTTTAGACAAAAAGTGATTTCTCCTTCAGGAAAGTGGATTTTGTGAGGAATGTTAAAGGAGAGAGGAGATAATGACATGTGCTCTCTCCCTCTCTCATGTTTGTTGCATATTACAAAGCAAAGTGTGAATATCTGACTGTACGACTATTCTTCTTTGTTTAAAGTGTTAATTTCATGCATAAATCCAGACTCGGGAAGGGGGGGGGGACAAAAACAACAACAACAACAACAACCACAACCACACAACCTCACATTGCAAAAACATGAAGCCTTATGAACTTCACTGAAAACTATGAAGATGAGTTCAAAAGAGTGATATGATGTGGATGAAAGTTTATTGGAGACAATGCACTTCTGTTTTTAAGCAGAGCAGCATTTGCAACCATTTTTCCCACTTTGTGACAGTGAGGAACTTCTGGCAAAGAGGGTCCTACTCTAGAAATCCCCTTGCGATGGTCTCAGTCGCCCATAGGTTGCATGGGAGACCCCAACTTGTGAATAAACATATGTCAACTGCTCACTGAGCTGTAGTAAAACATGGAAGTGCAACTCAAACTGGAAACACAGAATATTCACCTTCAAGATTTCAAAAGGTGCAACTTATTTTCGTGTTTGCGGACAGGTCAGCCGCTTCCATGCAAACTGTGGGCAACAGTGGAAATTTCCCAGCAACCAGTTGGGAAATGGACTTCCCTAGACAGTCTCTAGGTCTGTGTTCAAAGGCATCACCCATACATGCACACAAACAAATAATCAAATATCGTTTACGGTACAGCTGAGAAAACAACACTTGTAATTTTATTTATGAGCCAAAAAAGTTTGAGAGCTCCCTCAAAGGCGCAGTTATCATCTGAACTTCAAAACAAATAACCATTAAATAATGTAAGGTGATTAGACAACAGTTAGTCTACTATTGACAAGAGTGAGGGTGAGTAACAATTTGCACAAAGGTCTGTTACTTCTGTGTAGCCCAAGATACAGGGTGCATGTTAGCAAACTCTTGTATTCAGAAACCAATTAAGTTAACCTTTGACTCCATTTAAAAGGGAGTCAGTCCAGAGCTTACTAGGAAACATTCTGAAAGTTTCTCAGAGGGCTACGACTCAATTGAACACAGAGGTCATGGGTGCCTGCAACTTCAGGCCTGTCATACGCATCTAGATGCCAAAGAAAATGAGCTCACGTGTAGGAATGCAACTGCTGTGTTTCCTGGCCTTCATTCACTCTGACTAACTCTGGTCAAAGTTTGAGACAGACGCACGAGTTATGCAACAGTCTTAAATTTACCAAAACCTCTGAAATACTTCAAAAAATAAATAAATAAAATAAAATAAATAAATAAATAAATAAATAAATAAATAGAAAATGTCCTCACTGAAGAAATAAGAAATCATGTTCCAAGTACTTCAATTTGTATGATATAAATTTAAAGGAAACGTCACATCATCAGTCTCTCTTACAGGTTGATGAATGCCACAACTCTTTCATATTACAATGTTATGTTACAAATTAGCAAAAGTTACACAACCACAGCAGCTCCGAGTTCTTACACAAATGTAGATAATTGCATTACAGGACTCTTCAGAACAGCCTTCCTACTTTTGGATAATATTCATAAATTTATGCAAAATCAGATTTGGGGAACAAAAAAAAACAAAAACAAAAAAACCCAAAAACAAAAAAAACCCAAAAAAAACCCAGTAAATTAAAAGCAGCCAAAGTGGGGGAAAAAAAAGGAGGCTCAGTTTGCAAACAGTGCTTCAGTAAGGATGGGCACTTATGACAGTCTGAACTCTTGACTTCATTATGAAACACTTTTGAGACCAAGCAAGGAAATTTAATAAACAATCACTGCTCCATCTTTAAAATCTTAATATAACTTATAGAAATCAACCACCATTACCTGCATGTAAGTACTGGCTAATCCAACTTCATACTGCAAACTTAATGCAACTCATTCCACTGCAATCGAATTAATTTACTGATACTGTAAAAAGTCTTCAGTGCACTGACAGGTGTTGAAGGAAAGTCTTTAATTCCTGTTGTGAACTTTGAGCCTAGTGTGATTAACATGTTCTCGCACAGCAGCGCGCTACAGACGCACAGAGATTATTAATAAAACGGGTCTCATCTAGTCATACTGGTCCAGGCTTAAGACGTGACTCATTGTGTAGTTGTTCTGCATTTAGTTTCAGTTCCAAGCTTTGTGGTCTACACCAGAGCTTCATTTGGGATATTTATTTGGTGAATGAAAACCACAGATGATGTCTTAGTGAAAAGCAAAAAGGAAGGAGGTTAAAATAAAAAGGAAAAAAGTCAAACCTACGGGAGGATCTTTAACTTTGCCACATTTACTTCCTCAAACCACATGGGCTTTGGTTATGTGGCAACATATGACTGGCTTTGAACATGTAAGCTGAGATGGATACAGCTCTACTGAAGTCAGTGACAGCGTCTGGAGCAGCTGCAAAGTAGCCACTAGTACAAAGAGAATAAAGACACTTCATAAATCATGGCTGGAATGCAGCCTCATTTCCTATCTGACCCCACCTCCAACAGCAATAGTTTTTTCCTTCAACTCTAGGAGCTCTCTACACCAAGTAGCTGAGACCTGAACATCCCAATCATGACTTGGCTTATGACTCGAATTGTCTGTAGTTTTCCCCACACAAAGAAAACCCATGCAGAGCAGATGCTGGAAAAAGCAGAACTAATGAGTGGGT
This sequence comes from Oreochromis niloticus, assembly GCF_001858045.2. NCBI lineage: Eukaryota > Metazoa > Chordata > Actinopteri > Cichliformes > Cichlidae > Oreochromis > Oreochromis niloticus. The sequence continues at coordinate 15,252,645 of NC_031971.2, read as the reverse complement.
AAGATCACGTATGTCTGACCTGATAGTTGATTCAGAGCTGATTAATGCTATAACAAAGATAGATGAGTCTGTATGGACCTCGATTTTGGAATTACAGTTTAGTATCTTGCCAGTGCTGCAGAGAAATTGGCCAGAAAGTGGCCATAGATCTTTCTGTAACAGTTAAAGCACTAAAAGCACTCCATGCTGTCAAGGAGAAATGTTTACTCAAGTATAAAATTAAATAAAAACATCCATTAGGACGAGTGCAATAGCTTCATTTGTAATTTGAACAATTAAAGTCAGTGTACGAATTCCACTTTTAAGATGGCACAGAGCACACTGGACAAAATCAACCAGCTGTGCGTCTAAATTTGGCAGGCAGCAGAGAAGTTGCTGATTCACTCAGGAATGCTGGTTCCAGTCACACAGACCTAGAGACTGGTCAGCAATCATATGGCAACCAGTGGGGACCATCTTCTGCAACTGGTTGGTGAGCAGTTGCTGGTTGTTTCTTTAAGTCATTGGATGAAATCACAAAAAGGGTGCTGCACCACAAACCACCTTGCATTTGCTTTGGGTGACAGTTTACATGGAAGATGCCGATTTTTCTGCAAACACCAACTACTTTGAAGGTGAAGAGTCTCAGTTTCCTGTTTGCACTTCACTTTTCTCCAAGTTTCACTAATACCTCAGAAGCATGCAGTGCCCAGAGTATGTAGTACAACTACTACAGCTACTCTTGCTTAGTTCTTCACCGCAAATACTCATGGACACAACCATAAACCACCATAAACCGAGAGAGAGAGAGAGAGAAAACGTATGCAATGCTACAACCTTTCCATTGAGCTCATTCTTGTATCAAGAGCATAATCAAACATGAATAGGACACAATTCCCTAACTAGATTTGCTAGATTACCATTATAGGAGGAAACACCATTTTCATCCTCCAGTTCAACATTTAAAAAGTATTGGCTGTCGCCAGTGCTACCACTCAGCCTCCTAGTAGACAAACGTATGGTATAAATTTCAGAATCCTAGGTGACTTTCTTCTTCAGTCATCGCATTTGTTCATTTTGCAAAACCTTGACTTCTGACCTCAAGATACAGGTCGCTGAAATTTTAACACATCTAAGATTTTTAGTAGATGTACCCTTGTTATCAATTTAAAACGTCACCTCTTTACTGAGTTATCGTATTCAGAAACTTGTCCACGCTGCCTGCCAGCCTGCTAGGAGGGTGGTGCCAATACCCCATCAGCCGTGAAAAATCACAAAAGTGAACTGAATACAGCTTGTGTCATTCCAAGATGCATTACATCAGTATTCACCCTGTACAGAGGTGGGTAGTAATAAGTTACATTTACTCCGTTGCATTTACTTGAGTAAGTTTTTGAAGAAAAAAGTATTTTTAAAGTACCTTTATTGCACCATACTTTTTACTTGTACTCGAGTACATTTGTGAAGAAGAAAAAGGACTTTTACTCCGCTATATTTGGCAATATTCGAATCTTTACTTTTTTATAATAATTAATTTCACACATTAGATAATGTTACTAATAATAGATCATGCCGCCAGTGGAGTTTCCTGTAACTCTTTCACCAATCAGATGTAGCCATGCAGTCACATGACCAGTTTTGAACCATGGCGGGCAGAGCGGCCCAAGCCTGTCAAACTAGCAGACACACGGAAAGAAGAAACAGGAAAACAGGGCAAAGGCAACTATCTCCGCTATAATTGAAGAGGATGGACACCCCTGGCCTCATATACAAAGCATGTTTCGCTTAAAAGCAGTACGAAAGAACAGCTATATAATGTGGTGTCTTCAGTATGAGCCAAAACAAACCAACATTTCAGTGTGAAAAAACTAAACTCTAACCTGAGGAAAACATGTTGCGGTAAGTTTACTCTGAATTTCTTTTTAGCTGTGGTTAGGTGGATGTCAGTCTTTATGTTACAGCAGCTGTGTCAAGCTCAATTCCTCGAGGGTCAACTTTTTGATATGTCCATAGTCCAACATGAATTAAATGGCTGAATTGCCACTTCAGCATGCAATCAAGTACTATAGAGTCTTGCTAATGACCAAATGATTTTATTCTGGTGTGTTGCGGTGAAGACATGTTTAATAGTTTTAGGACACTGGGCCTCGAGGATTGGAGCGGTTTTCCTCCTGTCCCAGTTTGATTAAACTAGAATCACATCATATTTTCGGCGCTACATTGTGGTGAGATAAGTTTGTGGGTGTTGTGTCCGCAGCTTCGGCTGTCCTTTTAACCTCTCACTGGTTAGCTAGCGTGAGCTATAAGCTAACAGCTAGCCTGGTTAATGAAACTAGAGTTCCACGCACATGTAAAGACAGCTCATCTCTACTGCTTTAACTGTTAAATCGGAAGGCAATACTGCGGTTGACAGGGTTTATTATGTGAAACAGCAGCTTGTTTAGTTTAAAACAGCCTGCGTTGCGAGGCTAGCTTCAACCGTCTCCCTCCCCTGTGGTTGGAAGGGACAGGGTTTCATATTTTGGCAGCCATGCAGACTGAGGTGTTTGCATTCTCAGGACAGCCATGCAGAGATTAGTGGCTACACTGCAGCTCCAGTCACGGCTTTCATCACCGTCTTCCCCAGAGTAGCAGCCAAACAGTGCGTGGAGGATCTACTGGTTAGCACTGCAATAGAACGTATGTTCAATAGAAATAAGAACATACGTTCTTATTTAAAACCTAATCTGGAATTCATTGCAAACTGTTTGTGTGGGATATGAATGATAAGATTGTGTTTTTCAACAAGAGTTAGTAAAAAAAACATCTCCAGTGTGATCAAATTTTCATGCCAAACATCTGCAGCTTGGCAGTCTATACAGCACCATGATGCCCAGACCTAATTCTTTGAAAACCATACATCTTTCCACAGGTCTGAACTTCATCAGACATCAACTAGACAGAGCTGGATGAGGCCAGCTATCTGATCAGCCTATCTGATGAAGATGACTTCTTTAGATCCATGGGGTCAGGAAAGCCAGAAGCAGTGGAGCTGGAGAGAGGTGTGGATCTATTGCATAGCTTTCCTCACATCAACAAGCTGTCAATCAAAATCAATACAGTTGTTCCTGCATCTAGAGCTTGTGAAGGACTCATTAGTCAGGCAGGACTCCTCTTCACTGCTAAACAGTTACAGCTTCAGGAGCAAGAATCTTTAGAGGTTGCTGCTGCTGAAGCTTAACCATCATTTTACTGAGTGAAGAAATGGCACATTTTTGCTAAATATGCAGAAAAAGATGCACACCCATACAATTCATGGTAAAAGTGAGCTGCCTTGTATATACATATGTTGAAGTTATGTCGTTCTAATGTTTTCTCTGAGGCTGCTGTGCCATTTGGAGTACAAGTGAATATGAAGTATACAGTATATCTTGTCACTGGAAATGTTTTGCACTGTTCATATATTTATATTATTTACTATATGTATTGGTTAAAAAAAGCTTTGTTGTGAAAAACTTAATCTGGAAATTAGAATTGTTGTGCCTTAATTTTTTGATGTTTTTACGTATTTTCTTTTTGGTCTATAGAGCTCTGAATGGTTTAGGACCAAAATACATCAGTGACATCCTGACCCAGTATGAACCTTCCAGATCCCTCAGGTTATCTGGATCTGTTTTTTTATTAGTTCCCAGAGTCAGAACCAGACATGGAGAAGCTGCATTCAGCATTTATGCTCCATATATCTGGAACAAACTCCCAGAAAGCCTCAGATCAGCTGAAACACTCAGTTTATTTAAATGCAGGTTGAAGACTCACCTGTTCTCAGCTGCATTTGAATAAAGCACCAAATCCGCACTGTTTTACTTTTAAGCTTAAATTCTAAAACTTACATTTTAACTACTGATTTTATCTACTGTTCCTTTCTTTTTTTCATTTTAAATCATGCTTTTTATTTGTTTTTATTCTTTAATGTCTCTGTAAAGCACTTTGAATCACCTTGTTGTTGAATTGTGCTATATAAATAAACTTGCCTTGCCTTTTTGAAAATACTACAATTTGTATATTTATTTATTTTTGTTTGTCTGATAGCATTTATTTAAAAAATAAATCAGACATTACAAATAGTTACTCGCTACTTGAGTAGTCTTTTCACCAACTAGTTTTTTACTCTTACTTGAGTAACTTTTTGGATGACTACTTTTCACTTTTACTTGAGTAATAATATTTTAAAGCTACTCTTGAGTACAATTTTTGGATACTCGACCCACCTCTGACCCTATAGATAAAAGTCATCCACCAACAAACTAGACAGAAAAGAAATGATCCTAGGTAAAACTTGAAAAGACCACTTTTTTTTTCTTTTCTTTTTTTTTCCTTTTTTTTTTTTTTTTTTTTTTTAAGTGAACTTTGGTCAATTTCATTTCACAGCACAGTTTTACTTTGACCTAAAATGGTAGTTCAGCTTCAGCAGTATTGTAAACACTTAACTGTAAATGAGCTTTCAATAGCTAAAAATAATGAGCAATCATTTAAACTTACAAATAGCAAGCATGAAAATGTCATAGTCAGTGAGAGAAATGGCAGTTTATCAAGACGTTATTCCTGTGGTTATCATCGTATAATTTAAAGGATGAATCATCAATTTTCATGGAACCAAAAAGCATATGCCAGAGTAAAATGTCACAACAGCAGCAGCTGCTGCTGCTGCTATTTCCCTGCACCACCTGCCCCATTTGCTGTGAATGCAGATACAACCTTTATTTTCCAGTAGTTTAGCGGAGATCTCATTAGAGGTTAGACTAGAATTTAATTGTATTCTTCTCTCTCCATCCTTCTCCCCACCAGTGCCATAATGTTACATGCTTTTCATATATTTGGTAGGATTTCATCTGGCTCCTGATTACATAAATGCACGCTTGTATAACAGTCTTGTATCTGTAAAGGCCGTGTGTGTCAGAGCAATCAACAAGCTGACAGAGATGTTCTTGGAGTGAGAGGTGTTTCATCCCAGAGGAAATCATGAGAAACCTGAACAGCACTGTGCTGCTACCATGGAAACATTGATAGGCCAACAGATGCCATGACTAAGTATTAGCATACACTAACACTGAGTGGTCAACCATATTCTTATATGTGTGGCACTATAAACATGTAGAAGGTAATGCCACAGTAGTTAAATGAAGAGAAGTGTCTAAAACACCATCCCTCATTCCTCACCTATTTTAACTGTGAGCTTGACTAGCAATCGCTTTAAGGAGACATGAGATGGAAGTTTAAATTAAACAGCTACAATCTAATTAATTGACGTTAAGCGGTACACCCACAAGTACTGAAAGCAACTAGCTAGCTTTTGTACTCTACCTGTCACAAGTGATTAGCTGGAAGCCCGTGTGCATGTGTGTGTGATGCTACTGGTGGAGCCCGAAGTATTTACATAAATAGAACACAAAGAAAGAATATTTACATAAATATAAACTCCTCCAACTATATAAATAAATTCAACACCACAGATGCTCAGGATGATCATGCAAACCAGTATTTTCAGATAGACGAACTTCCAATCCCCACTAAAGTTTACTTTTACTTTAAACCCTGTACCTAATTTTAGAACTATTATATAGCATTTACACAGCTTAGCCCAAAAGAGACAAATGTAAAAATAAAAAAAAACAGGGGGGGATCAGAGAAAAGGGAAAGAAAAAGCAAATGTCAATCACTGAATCATGCGTTGAACTGTTGCAACAAGTAGTTAATTGATAGGTCAATTAATCATCAGAAATGAGAAATACAGCTGTGATAATTTTGTGAGGCCGTTTCGTTATTAACGAGGAGCTTTCAAACAAAGACAAAACATGTAAAGACTGGGCTTTTGGAAACGCTAGTCCACATATTTACGTTTTTCCTATATTTGCAATAAATGGATAAGAAAATGACCTGGAGATGAACTGATACTGATAAAACTACTCAAAGCCATAAAGGAATGCTAAAATAGTTTAGTAGGGTGGCTTATAATGCAGTGATGATGTTTCAGTATAAAAAGATTTGGTTGGATTTGTCAGTTTTTTTTCTCAGGACAAAAAAAACTTGACTGTGGGCCAAGGGTGAAAAAAAATTCATTATTTAAATACAGGTGTCAACAGCAAAACAATCTCTCAAAGTATTCAAAACCATGTTACACTTATGAATCCCATTACATAAGTGCACATATGACCAGATATTCACCTGCCATTTACCTATTGGCAAATACGGCCAGGATTACAGTCCCTTAGAAACACAGACAACTGCTACCACCATGGACACCTAGTTTTTCCTTATTGTACTCCCTAATCTAATAGAAGAACACATGCCAACATGTCTCATGCACATTCACTGGCGACCCCAGTGGGTCCAACTCAAGGGTGCTGAGATAATGAAACTGATGGCAGTGGCTGATGATTAGCCATTATGTCCCTGTTAACTCCAGTTTAATTTTTGTTTATTCGGTGACACTGATGAACTGAGAAAAAAAAAAAGAAAAAAGAAAAAAAAACTCCTTTCCCCTCACCAGAACAAAAGTGAGGGGGGGAAAAAAAGATAAAGTGCTATCAGCATTGGCCAAATTGTCCAAAAACCATCAGTAGTCTAGTGCATTTACAGGAATATATTGGACTACAACTCCTCTATATTAACAACATATCTTCTCCTTTTAAAGTTTCATCACTGCATGAATATGTTTCAAGCCAACAATGCATTTCAAATAGAAGTGGACATTTAAACCTTATGCTCTGCACAGCAGTTAAAAATTAAAATCATTCATACTGGAGAGGAGGAAAAAAAACATAAGTGTTAGTAAAGAAGTAAAGAACAACAGTTTTCTACAGTTTTCCAAAGAAGAGAAAAGGGGCCAAACCTGTCAGTCAATGGATTGCGTAGTAGCTCTGGAAAAGCTTGCCTGTGCTTGAGGGGCAGGGGGGTACAATGTGTTATCTGCAGCGCCACAGACCTTCCTCCTTTGAAGTGTTGCTGAACCACCGACTGCGCCAGGGACAGTGAAGGTGGAAGGCAGGAGGCTGGAAAGGGGGGGGGTAGAGAAACCAACAAAGTGAGGTACAGAAAACATCAGATGCACAAACAGTTTAACTTGTGATGTACTAGATGCACCTCAGAGACTATTTACACTGTTATTTCTGAAGCAGAGCAAAGGAAATTCACATGATTATTTTTCCTCTCCTTTTTCAAAGTCTTGTTTGGGGCAGCCGTGTTTCCTTTGGCAAGTAATGAAGAAAGCATATGGTGGCCATGTGTTGAACGATTGGCTGCGAGGTTGGAGAGGGGAAGTACATGGGACTAGCTGGATGGCAAGGAAAGTGAATCGACTGACTGTTCTGCCTGTTCCCTCTGTTCACCGAAACTCTCCCTCAAGGATTATCCTCTCTAATAGACTTAAAGGCACTTTAACTGAGCTGCCAGCTGCCTGCGTCCCTGGTGGAAAGCAACCCAGGTCAAGTCTGAGGGAGGATATCCTACCATGACAATGCAACACATTCCTAGAGTGCCTCAAACTTGCATCAAAGTAAAATAAATGTAACCACTCGTACCAAATACTGAAAGTAAATTAAATATCTAGTAGAATAGAAAAACAGCCTTACTTCATATTCAACACAAACACATACCAGAGCTTGAACACTAACAGCCGCAACGACAATGCCACTCACGACTATCATGAGATGTGAACCTTGGACAATGTTACAACATGTATTCTTAAAATATGTGCGTAGAAAAAAAAATTCACACTGTAAAAGTATTACAGAGCTACAGTAAGTGTGACCAGAGCTTAAGCAGCTAAACACTCCACACCTACTTTTTTGATAAACAGTAAATAATTCATCCATGAGGAGGAGAAATGTGGGCCAGAGAACTGTAATCTGCATAACTCTGAATTTCACTGCAGAGTTTTAAGGCAATTTCTGTGTCACACACTGCCATGGAAAAAGAAAAGACTTTAATTTAATATAAATGTATTGAAAATCACACACAAAATAACTTAAAACCGCAGACTGTTATGTTGTGTTGGTGTCATGTAGAACCCACATTATAAGGAAACGCCAACAATAAACACCACATTTATGGTGAAACTAAGATTTACTGTTCTCGGGCAATGTGAGAAACTGCATCAAGATGTGAGGTCTGTGCCAAGTGAAGACAGCAGCAAAAGACGAGCGCAGGATGCTGCAATAAACTCGGCTCTTTTGTTAGGAAAAAGAAAATGAATAATTAGGTCAAGGCTTCTCTGTTGTGGTCCACAGGGAATAGAGACCTGTTGATTTTCTTTCATGACATCTAATCATGGACTAATTTAGACACAACCTGCATTGCTTTGTTGAGTTTATTCATTCTGACCTCTTTTTGGCCTGATGAAATGCCAGCTTATTATGAAACAGTAGCTATTCAACAGTTATAGGCCTACGGCAATATGAGGATGCTCAATGTCTGAAACATTTCATTTTTATCTAGAACGTCAAAACAATAATAATAAAAAGGTCAGTATATCTACCTTTTAACTAATAGGTCATTAACCTACAGGGAAGCCTGTCAAACTGTATGACTGTTCCACAAACAAATTACTCAGTATGACCAATTAATCTTTAAAATACTGTATTATGTATTTAAAAACAAAACAAAAAACCCAGCTGTGATGCTCAGGATATTATCCTATTTCAGTAATGTGTAAAATGCTCATTTTGCTGTGGGATAGATGCTCAATTAATTAACCAATAGCTCTAACCAATGAGCTTCAGTCTCTGAGCAGGAAGATAAAATATTCTTTTCACGCTACATTTTATAAATATTAGCAGAGAGGCACTAATCACAGAAGTTTAGCCAGATTTTTGAACCCGTTCCAAAGTGCTGTGAAACCAGTTCAAACAAATCCTGCAGGAGTTTGCACAAACTACTCCCTCCCAAATTTTATTGTAAAGTTCTCTAAATTTTAGCTTTCAGTTACTACAGCAGTACATGATTGAGAGCACTCTAGTTCATGTAAGTCAAGTCGAGACTTGCAGTAACACAATGTGAACAAGGAACAGACAACTACAAACTACGTGAGCAGAAGTGCCTGACTTCACGACTTCAACACAGGCTTAGTGATGTGGCACAGAGGTCTGGCCAGGTCCTCTTGGACCATGAGACATCGGGAGACCTCTGACCAGGCATGTAAGGGAAGCCTCCATTCACAAAGGCAGACGTTTCCATGCCAACAGGAGAGAGGCCTCCTTTCAAACAGGTTTTGTGCTGCACCTCTGCTGCAGTCTCAGAGAAGGACCGGTGGGCATTTGAGAGGAAATGAGTTGTGGGGGGCAGTGAAGAGATGCAATTGTGTTAAGGTGAGATGGAAAAGGACTGAACAAAATGCCCCACAGCCTGAAGGCATTCTGTGATGGGAAATTACAAAAGAAAGGCTAGACGGCTAAAATCACTTTTGTCACTTTTAAACGTATGAAGACACAGGAACATCGGTGGCTTTATCAATCTGTCAAAGTGACGGCATTCTGCCAGTCAGACAGCAGACCCACAATATTGGCAGAACAAGCCGCAGTACTCAAATCAATGTGTAGTATGAGTGAAATTTGACAATACTGTATAAACCATTACAGGGTTTAGGCTGTGTATTACAGCCCCAGCGGCCTGCCTAACCTTAGTTGACTCCCATAACGGGCTCAAGCATAGTGGGAGGTTTAGACACAATAGAAAAAAAAGGTTTAACAGCCAAGTAAGCTAATGTTTATTATTAACATGCTGCCATGAATATCTTTCCCATATTTTTTTTCAAAAGAAAAACAAATATTTAAAAAAAATAAATAACTATACACAACACTAAAACCATTTTATCTGGTCAAATGACAGCCATCCACATGTCTACTAACTACCATTTTTCCCTTTCCCCCAGTGTTGCCAGGGTTAATATATCCTAAATTTCTTATAGTATCATATTACCCTAACAGAACACTTCACTCTCATACTTCAGGCTTGCTTGTGGTTTTTAAAAGTAGAATGGGAGGCAGAGCCTTCAGGCCCGTCACCTCAGGAAACTGCTCCCAGTTTGGATTTATTACATGCATACCCTCTTTACTTTCCAGATCAGACTCTCAACTTTCCTTTTTGATAAAGACTATAGTTAATGCTCGTTTAGGTGACCCTGAACTATCCCTTAATTATGCTGCTACAGGATTTCATGTGACGCACTAAGGACTACTATTCCACTCACCTCTTTTCATTCGTCATACATTTATATCCTCCTGAGAACTGAGGAAAAGAGATTCTTCCGATTTAACGTTTTGATTTCCTTCCTCTTTGTAGCTAAAAGAGACCACCCAAACGCATGAGATATCAATGGAAAGGATGTCCTCTATTTAGCACAACAAAACTTAGTAGGGTAGCTCAAATAAGTCAAAATATATAGACCAAAAACATCCAAAAATGTCCATTGCACCGGCCATGAATGAATAGGCTGGTTCTCAGGAGGATATACCATTGCAGCATGTCATTATATTTGTGTCTTGTCTCTCCCTTAGTCTAGGTTTTGTCCTGTTCATCTGTCCCTACCCCTCCATGATCCTGGTTCTTCTGGGGATTTCTTCCTTTTAAAAAAAGGGAGGTTTTCCTTCCCACTATCATAAAGTCCTTGCTTATAGGGGGTTGATTGATTGTAGGGTCTTTACCTTTTAGCATAAAAGAATCATGAGACATCTGTTGATGTGATTTGGTGCTATGTAAATAAGCTGAATTGAAAAAGTTTCCTGGCAGATACTGCATTGTAGCAGAAATTTCATACCATGGAGGCTCTATGTTTCGCTAGTAACTCTGATCATTAGGAAAAACTACTTCTATATGTAGTGAGGCATTATAGATCCACATTTAGTAAAAGTTACTTACTGAAGGTTCAGGTCTTCAATAGGGACTTACAAACTGTGACTATGTGGCCCCTTGTGTGCCTGAAGTGACGTGCATACGCCACGTCAATTAAAAAAAAATATATAATATTGATGTGGAGATATTTTTTAAGTTTATAACAAATCTGTGAAGTTACAACTGTTACAATTATGTAAATCTGAGCAACTCTCACTTTCAAAAGGCTCGTGAAGAGATACTGCTGTAAATTCTCACCTGTGCACAAGCATACACATGCACTTTCATCAAAAAGTTCAGGAGGTATAGTGCATGTGTGAAAAGTGCTCATTTGTTTTTACGTAAAACTTGCTCCTCTAGTTTCAGCTCCAGCACGTAACCAGTACATAGATATCTAGTACGTAGCCATCAACGAGGTGTGAAAGCAGCTCACTGTTCAAGTTGTGCCTGATCAATGCTTCAAAGAAGAAATAAAGTATTCCTTCTCAGAGGACAAAGACAAAGAGATGCTATCTGTACTTTCATATCTTTGGCTTTTGACAATACGCTCTGCTGCAGTATAATTTTGGACCCTAATATATCCACTCTTGACTTTTGTCCCAGACTGCCACTTTCTTCTGTCCCTGCACTGTGTCACCTAGTGTTCAAACCACAGCCCACATCAAAGCAAAATGCCTGGGAGATTTCTCCCCATGTTCATTACCCAGCTCAGAGCTACATGGCACAGCACTGAATTATTAACGCACTCCTTGCGCCTCACAGATACTGAGCAAACGGGCCGTTTACAAGCACAGAATAAACCCATACTTTGCTCTTAAGGCTCCAGTAAATCCTCAGAGTAACAAACTGATAAAGCAAGCATTTAGAAGAGAGCATTTTTAAAAGGCACAAAACAGAAGATAGTATCACACTGCTAACGACAAAGTTACAGATGATGGAGGTATGCAATAAGCCGAGAAAGAGAATTCAAATATTATAAATATTACATTCTTCATGAGTATAGGAGGAAGACAAAATGTGCAGGAACGTCTGATAACGTAAGATAAGATAGCTAGGGAAGGTCTGAAGCTGTGAATTAGATACGTTTCATAGAAATTCTTAATAAAATGCTTTGTTGTCGTCGTCGTCCCGCCCCCCCCACCCTATACTCCACCTGTGGGAAGAAAAGTCTAGCCCAGGCAGTAGACACGTATACAGAATTCTTCATATCAGGCCACAAAATTCAAATCACCAGAAATACCTCAATAACAGCTATTTTACTTTTCTGGTCTCATGTCTACTCACAACTACCAGTAACGCCCCCAACAACCCCAACAACAATGCTAATTTTAAAACAAGGTAAGCCATCATTACAAAGAATTGCAGGTTCGCAAGCTGAGGAGAGGCAGCAGTGGAGATAAAGGCTCTAGTGTGTGTTGTAATGTCTGACCCTAATAACAATAATTGTGCCCTTTTTTCTTTATGTTGCTGTACTTTGTTGCCACAAAGGACCACTTGATGACTTTCTTAAGTTACCCTTCAAGAGATTTCCTTGAGAGGGGAGATCCTCTTGGAACTCCCCACAGAAAAGCCCCTTTAATGTCCTTTTTTCCCCTCCTCGATAGCTCTTTCTCTCCCTCTACTAACTCACACACACAGTTTGGACTTGTAGAGCCCTAACCCTGTCTGCTTATGAAGACAGCTTCATTTCCCTCCTCATTTCCCAGTTTACATACACAGCTGAATAGGTCTTTAAGTATGCAAACTACACAGCACCTCTCCACACGTTTGCTGCTGTCACCCCTTTCCCGTTTCCCTCTGTGGACTGCACCATTTAAACCCAATTTCTTTCAACCATCTGTCCCCTCTGCTCCAAAGCTGTCCATCTGTAGAAACCACGTTACCCTCTCAATTTGGTATATTAGACAACAAAGATTCAAGCAACACTTCCCACTTTTAAGCTTTCCTCCAAACATAAACAGTGGCTTGAACATCCGTTTACCACTTGAAAACAACCCCCACAGAATAACTGACTTGTATTCTCTCTCTCCATATGCAGGGAGTCTTAAAACTAGTCTTTGACCAGTAACCCTGAGCAGTAGCTTTGTTAAGAATAGCCAGCATATGGACACCAGTCTGATTCACTCACTGGTTACAAAATATGCATATATGTTTTTCCTCAGTTAAAGATATCAGATTGAGTGTGGATTTACTAAGGTCAGTCTCCCCATATGCAACCTAAACAATGTCCACTATCTTCATGCTTTGCCAACACAAGTTTCAAAGACAGGAAATCTCACTGTCCATAAAAACAGTATTAGGAAAGCCCTGATGTCAGTAACACAGCAACAGTAAGGAGTGTGGGAATGTGAAGCTTTACGCAAACAATGTCCAGGATACCCTGTCATAATCTTTAAGGGCTTGCAGCACTGCCCAAACTGAACTCCCAAGTATTTTTTTAACCTAATTTTGTGTACCAGTTTCATTTTACTGCAGTATGAGAGGCTTTACCTTGTTTCTGTCATTTACCCTGTACTCATACCAGGTTACAGATTTCTAGTTTTAAAGAAGCTAAGCTTCCCCCCCCCTCCCTCCCCTTCTCTTCAACAACCTTGAATCTGGTTTAAAGCTAGAAGCTCTGCTGCTGGTGGTGGCAGAAAAGTTGCTAGTCCTGACCAGGGCAGTAGCAGCCCTCCAACACACACCAACAACCAAATCTGAGAAAAAAAAAAAGAAAAGAAAAGAAAAAGAGAGATGCACAGAGGGGGGAAAAACATACAGTTGGCAGTGAAGGCAGGTGGGAATATTGCTTGCTTCCCTCCCTCTCCCCAAACACAAGAAAAACAAGAATCAAAACGAAGATAAAGAATTTGACCCTTGGACACAATCGATAATGGAATGACTAAATTCCTATCCTATCAATGCTGATCCATAATTTTGAGTAAATGTAAATTGAAAACATGCAGTTCTTGTCTTAAACACTTTCAGCCTATCCTTGAACGTGAATTCTCTGATCTTCACCAGCTTACACTGCCCTGCTGGAGGAGAGAGGAGAAAATAGAGCACATCCCCCCCAAACCAGCATACATTTAACTGAAGGGTTTAATAATGTTAATAATGTTCTCGTTGCAACCATTTTCAAAGGGGGTACATAATGGGCTGCCTCTAAAAAACAAACCCCAGAGAGCAGCTTAGTTTGTACATATTAAAACAGCCTCTTCCAACACAGTTTCAGAAGCGCTGCCAAACAACAACCTGTTCAACGCAGTAAAAGACCAAATTAAAACTGTCTTTTCAAAACAACTACATCTGCCATTTCTATTCATCTGCTCCGCCGCCTGGCTTTTTACAGACAGCAGAGAGATGCGCTGCAGAAAAAGCCATAAAAATCTGAAATAATCTTGGAAAAATCTGAGCATTCATCACATGAGAATGCAGAGCCATCACACACTGGTATGATCAGACAGACAGCATCGAGTAAAGTGGTTGTATATGTCATGGGTGCTGAAAATAATTTTAAAACTCCAATGACTACTCACCTGACAAAAATGATCATGATATCGTTTTATTGCAATTAACTTTTTGCAATGCACAACAGCAAAACTGCAATTTATCACCTTTTTCAAACTGCTAATTATGTTAAACTTAGGCAATATCCGCTTTATCAAAACGTATAGTTATCCCACTTCAGTTTTGGGGGGTTTTTTGCTGCAAAAATCAACCCTGTCACTAAAACCTGCTATAAATGTTGCCATAAGACAGAATCAGTCTGATATCAGTCTGAGACTGAATAGTGGCTGTTTTAAAACCACATATCTGTTGCTGTCTACATAGACAGAAATCCAAATATCACATCTGCATTCTGCAACTTTCTGCAACTGTTCTACAGGAATACAGCCAGAACACAACCAGCTGGCAGCCAGTCGAATCAAGTCTCTTCAAGTTGTGCTCATTGACAAAGACTCAGATTAAAGGCAACGTGCTTGCAATCTGTCTGCATTTATAAGTTAGATAGTAATTATTTGCAAACCTTTAACAACCTCTCAGAGTGAGCACAGTCAGTCCAAGTCAGACTGCAACTGTTTGCTGACCTGTGCAATCCCCTTGCGATCAAAAGTGGCTTTGAGTGTGCAACCCCTGAAGCCGTGGGCAACCATTTAATTACCACAAATTGCCATCACTTGCAGAATGTGAAAAATTCAATACAGTCACCAGACAGCCACCACTTCTTCTGGCAAATGTATGGAGGTTGCCGTCCTGTCCTATTCCTACTAGTGTGACTGAGCTTGCTCTGAATTAGGAAATAACTTTGTCAAGATAAATGCATCCAGTGTTGGATGGTTTATTAAATGTAAATTTGTTTTGCTAACCTTATTTCAGGATGTTGGTGCAAGAGATTCCCGGATTATTTTAATTTATTTAATAAAAGATCGATATTTGGTGTTCTTGTATTGATACTATATCGGCACAAAAAAAAATATTGCAATACTATGCTGCATTGAGCCCCCCCCCCACTATTTAGGGAGATCTATTAACTGTCAGTCATTTTACAAACTTAAGTGTTAAACATTTGTTGGCTTCAACTTCTAAATATGAGGATTTGCTGGGTTTTGGGTTGGGTTTTTTTCCCCCCTCTTCAGGCTTATGCAAGAGTAAATGACCTTATCTTTGTGTTTTGGACAGTTGATCGGACAACAGGACACAGCAAGAGCAATTCTCAGAAACAGATTGGCTAATCAAGAAAATAACATCCAGATTTGTTCATAATGACAATACAGGCTATTTGTAATCTGATCATAATCAGTAATACTATGGGTTCAGAAAGCCTTCATCTTCTATACAATAAATGTTTGCAGGCACTTAAAGGAAACTGAACAGGTACAAAAAATTAAATAAAATATTGTCCTTAACAGATCTCTGATCGTCAATCTTGGGCATGCGTACATATGACACCAAGTTAAGCCAGTACTAACAAATGAGACCTATTTTTTCCTTCCATTTCTAATGATTAATCAACACCAGTGCTGAGAAAAAGAACACCATCAATTTTTGATCAAACAGGCAGATTTCCAGCTGCTGGCTGATCAGACCGTTTCATCTGTTATGTGCAACCCAAAGCACATTTTTAACCAGCAATCAATACAACAGCACTGAAATAAATGCTCCCTTTATGAAGCTTCTGGTGCTCAGCTTTTGTTGACACTCTTCCAGAGAAGTGTTGTATCCACTTTTTTTTTTTTTTTTTTATAAAGAGAAAGCTGTAAATTATCATTTAGTTGCCAAATTACATAAAGTATTCTATCAGCAGTGTGTCCACACTTCTGCAGTCAGACTCAGTATGGCAAAAGATATGCAACAGTGCTGCTGCACTTTTGTAATCAATGTGGTGCTTTATACTGCACAGATTACACAAGTATGCGTGTGCAAAGCATCACTCTTAGAATAGCAGCGTAACAAATATAGAAGAGAAGTGACAGAAGATTCATTCAAATGGACTGGCTGACATCTGTGCATCTTAACCAAAGTTGGTCATCTGACCTGACCTCACGACTCCCTCCCAAACTGAAATTAACATGAGCTGCACAATTTTATCCAAACTGACAAAACAGCACAAGAGAAAGACGCAGCATGGTTAAATAAGAGAGAATTGAATCTGAAACCATTTCATGGTACGCTTCAGTACTGCACTTCTGTTGTTTAAGAGAAATATGTAATGAATGTACACCCATTTGGGTTTGGCTATCGTTGCACATGAGGGGTTGTGGTCAAGTCTGAGTTTAAACTTGATGCACTCCAGTTTTACACAGCGGAGTAGAAAT
Organism: Oreochromis niloticus; assembly: GCF_001858045.2. Classification (NCBI taxonomy): domain Eukaryota; kingdom Metazoa; phylum Chordata; class Actinopteri; order Cichliformes; family Cichlidae; genus Oreochromis; species Oreochromis niloticus. The sequence goes on along the minus strand of NC_031971.2, from coordinate 15,236,005 downwards.
CTGGGTAGTTCCAAGTTCATGTTTGACTCGAGTTACATTGCATTTAATCAACTATACAAAACAAAACAACTATGGTAAAAACAATGTAATTAAGGCTTACATGATGAAACACAAGTAAAGGTCTCAAAAGCATAATGAAGAACTGAAAATAATCTGTATTGTTGGGCTGGTTTGTGCTTTGCTGTTGGTACTCTGTTAGAACTGAAACAATTGGATGTCAGAGACACAAAGACAAGCCTGTCCACCACAGGAGAGTAAACATTAAGGCACCAGTAAAAAGAAATGGCCATACAGTTTTAGATCAACAACTTTCTAAAAACGTCTGAACAAAAGAGGAACATAATATTCATAAAGGCTTGCAAGACTGTTGCATTAGGCTGCATTTACAGCATGTTAGGCGACTAACTGAATAAGGGATGTGGACTGTGCATCAAGCTGTCAGCTCAGTGTTGGTTTAACTAAATCTGCCTCCTGTGACAAAACAATTTCAAGTCCTGTGATTTGCAAAAAAATCAGAGCACAGCCGCAGCAACCTTAAAAGTCTTAAATCTCTCAGCTGTCAACATCCCATGAATTCAGTCCTCTGTTCCCCAAGATAAAGTCTGGATTTGGATAACTTTATAAAATTAACAGAACTAAGTGACCTTTGCAGTGCCTCTATAAACGTTTTTTTAAATAGAAACCCTTGAACAGATGAAGAAATAGGAGCTGCCATACTAAACAGCATTTTTCTACTACACTTGGTGCTTTTGTGTTCCCTTTCCTTTCTCTTTTATATGTGAATAGTGTGGCAAAGTTGCCTCTGGTGTGTTTAAGCTGCCTGGCAGTTGCCCAGGAGGAGTGGAGTCTGTGCAGCTATGTGTTTCATGGCATGTCTCAAACTGTTCATACAGGTTTGCAATCTATAATTTGACCATCCTGACGTCCATACTTTAGATTCATCGTTTGCTCTGCACACAGACATCATCTTGCTCTTCCTGTGGCTCCTTCCCGGTATATGGCTTTCTTTAGGACGTTTCCTTTTTCTCATCGAGGGTTTAAGAACAGAAAGTTGTATGCTGTACATCAAAAACCTCGAGGAAAATCAGTTACTTGTTAAAGATGTAGACTGACCCAGTTACGGCAAAGTAAAGTTAAAGACCCCCAGTTATCGGGTTAATGCGTGCACGGGCATTAAAGTCCTCGCACTCTGCAGCTGTTGACTCAGTTTGTTTAAGAAGCCCAGCGCTGGCCGGAGAGGCAGCCGAAGCAGGTAACAAACTTCAACCCGTGCAGCGCATTCAGCTACACGAAGCTAAATCTGCTAACTTAAACTTCAACTCTGAGCGCTACCGAGCTCCACATCAACACAAGCTGGCTAACGTTAGCACTGCTAATAGCTAGCGACTGCGTTAGCAGGCTAATGCTAGGCCCTTTTCCCCACCGGTCCACCGCTGCAATATCCCCCAGCTGCGGCGCTGTACTTTGTAATTCGCATTGTTTTTATTTACCTGGGAAATGTGGCGATGGACACAAGTAGCAGGACTTTCCAGCGCTTCCTCCCGGTCGGGTATCCACAGCGGGGTATCCTTTGAGGCTTGAAGAAGCTAACGCTTAGAGGTAAACGCTCCTTCTTGGGTCTCCCAGCAGCAGCAGTCACTGCACCTGACCAACCGAGGCTAGCACGCTAGCACGACCTGCTAACTAGCCTCTACAAGCCAAGTTCGTGTACTGTTAACTGGCTAGTCAAACACTGCTAACGCTAGCTGCTCTGCCAAACTGACCAGTGCACTGCTCGACCCGCTGACTATGTGCTCTTACACGGTGATTTACGATCATTACAAGAGGCAGAATAAATCCACGGAGCCCATACAGCGCGTCAGTAGTAAAAGATTTGCCGTCCGCAAGCTCCTCAACAGGGGCCAGATCTGCTCCTCTCCTGGCTCTCCACCGACTGGAGAGAAGGGCTGTCGCAACTTGATGATGGCACGTTTTTGTTTGCTCCTGTGCGCGCTTACGTGAGATATACGTCCATGTGAAAAATAAATAAAGTAGGTTAATTCTTATAAATGCAACCAATGGCGGATCAAGTCTTACGAATTGATTCGTTTTGCGCTAAATGTTAAAATTCCACATTTTATTTTGAAAATCGCAAAAGTAACTGACAAATTTGTGGAGACAATTATAGAGACATTTATTTATGGAGACAAATGAGATTTGTGTTTTGTTTTTTAAAGTAGAAAGTAAAAAAAGTAGTTGATTGGGATTTTATTTCGAAATATTCCCAAAATATGCCCCTGGAGTTTATTTCTCCCTCTCTGCAGTACTTTTAGTATTACGTTATTATTTTTATTTTGACAAGGCTTCCAAGAGGGGTTTGTGAAAGCATTTATATTATGGCCCTAAACCCGACTTTAGCAACTTTAGAGCCAATGCAACATGCATAGATACGGAGAAAACGTAGATACACATGTGACGTGCGTGACGTGCGGACCTTCCTGGGGTGGGGGGTGTCCTGTAAGGCTCAAGCAGCAGTTCTTCCTTTTATGACCTTTTCCTGTGCCTAACGGAGCTGGGCCCCTGGTGAATGTAAGACACTCCAGATAAGCCATCAGATTAACTTCACCTCGTTTTTCTTTTCTTTGTCTTGTCATCTTCTCCTTATTATTTATATGACAATTAATATTAGAATTATCATTTTTGTTGTTAATGGTCGTGATGACCATTCCCAGGTCTAAGCCTATGGCTAGAATATAGAAACGTATTTGCCCCATTCCTGATTACTTGTTTTTTTTATATTTGTCATGTTTCAGATCATCAAACAAAATTTAATATTAGACAGAGTAAACAGAGTAAATACAAAATGCAGTTTTTAAATGATGATTTCATTTATTAAGGGAAAAGGCTATCCAAAGCAACCTGGAGCTGTGTGAAAAAGTAATTGTCCTCTTCTTGTTAAATCATGAATGTGATTCACCATTCATTTATTTGAAAAGTTGATTTCAGTTTCAGTAGCCACACTCAGGTGTGGTTACTGCCAGACCTGTTAAATTAGGTAATCACTTAAGTAGCACTTCGCTCTCACTCTGCTGGCTTATTTGTTGTTCCTAGAGTATTTAAAAGTAGAATGGGAAGCAGAGCCTTCAGTTTTCAGGCCCCTCTTCTGTGGAACCAGCTTCCAGTTTGGATTCGGGAGACAGACACTATCTCTACTTTTAAGATTAGGCTTAAAACTTTCCTTTTTGCTAAAGCATATAGTTAGGGCTGGACCAGGTGACAATGAATCCTCCCTTAGTTATGCTGCAATAGACGTAGGCTGCCGGGGGATTCCCATGATGCATTGAGTTTTTCCTTTGTAGTCACCTTTCTCACTCACTATGTGTTAATAGACCTCTCTGCATTGAATCATACCTGTTATTAATCTCTGTCTCTCTTCCACAGCATGTCTTTATCCCGTTTTCCTTCTCTCACCCCAACCGGTCACAGCAGATGGCCCCGCCCCTCCCTGAGCCTGGTTCTGCTGGAGGTTTCTTCCTGTTAAAAGGGAGTTTTTCCTTCCCACTGTCGCCAAGGTGCTTGCTCATAGGGGGTCATATGATTGTTGGGTTTTCTCTGAATATGTTATTGTACGATCTACTGTACAACATAAAGCGCCTTGAGGCGACTGTTGTTGTGATTTGGCGCTATATCAATAAAATTGAATTGAACTGAATTGAAATCAAGCCTGTTAGACAAAATGAAGCAGGCCAAAAAACCTCAAAAGGCAACACATCATACCACAATCTAAAGAAACTCAAGAACAGCTAAGAAACAAAATCATTGATATCTATCAAAGTTGTTTATAAGGCTTTGGGATTCCTGTGAAGCACAGTGAGCCATCACCACAAACGCAGAAAACTTGGAACAGTGGTAAACCTTCCTAGGAGTGACCAGCCTACCAAAATAACTCCAAAACGCGTTGATGACTCATCCAGGAGGTCACAGAAGAACCCAGAACAACATTTAAAGGACTGCATGCCTCACTCATCTCAGTTAAGGTTAGAGGTCATGATTCCACTGAAAGAAAGAGACTGGGCAAAAATAGCATCCATGGGTCAAGGAGAAAACCAGTGCTGACTAAATGCATCCTGATGATCCCCAAGACTTCTGGGAAAATATTCTGTGCACTGATGAGACAAAAGTTTATTTTTGAAAGATAAGTCCCATTACATCTGCATAAAGCTCAGCACAGTATTTCATTAAAAAAAAACAAAAAAAAAAAACCCCACCATAGCAACAGTAAAACATGGTGGTGGTAGTGCAATGGTCTAGGGCTGCTTTGCTGCTTTAGGACCTGAAAGACTTGCTATAATTGATTGAATCATTCTGCTCTCTACCAGAAACTCCTGAAGGAGAGTGTCTGGCCATCAGTTCATGCCCCCTCAAGAGGACAATGATCAGAAACACAACAATAAGTCCACCTCTGAATGGCTCAAAAAAACTTAAAACAACAATGGGGTTTAACCTAGTTAAAGCTGGTACCTTAAAAAGTCTATGTTGGAAAACCCCCTCAATGTGGTGAAAATACTTGATGTGAATGACTCATTGGCAGTTATCACAAACATTTGATTGCAGCTCTTATTTTTTTTCCACATAGGTCAAGGAAGGTTTAGGTAATTTTTTCACTTAATAAATTAAATCATCATTCTTTTTTTATATGAATAAATGAATGATTTAATTAGGTCTCCCTCTGCTGCTGGAGTGCTGTGACCTGGTTCAATCTCGGTGACCTTTGGGGAGGGGCTGCAGGAGTGGGGGCTCCAGATCACTGCTCCCATCCTTTGAACCTCTGAGTTACACAAGACATCAAAGTTACTTAACTGCTTATAAACAGGGTCCCTCCTCTAGCTCACACCCCCAGTTGGATGCCTCTAATCAAATCTAGGGGTGACTCAGAGCTGTACACTGATCTTAACATGAGAATAATCCAAATCATAGTAACCAATAAAACAGAGGAAAAGTTCTGCTTACTAACCACAGAAGAACATCACTGCTGATCAGTAAAATAAACTGTAACTCTAGGTTTGGTTTTGTATAAGTTTTTTCAGTTTTATGATGTATAAAAGTCATGTACAAAGCATCTTACCCTCATACAGCACTTACCTGTGATTAAAGCCTTTGTTTATCATTATATGAAAATATTTTACAGTACAACAGTCTTGATTGACCCCTCGTTTCTTCCAAAGAGCCAGACTTCCTTGTAGATGTTTTTTTGTTTTTTGTTAAGCTCTAACAATGACCTAAAACTCACTCAAGGATAAAAAGGGCACCTAAACCAAGAGATGAGTGAGTGTTGTGTCTACACATAATAGACAACTTAGCAAAGATCTCATTTTAAAGTGTATCTTTAGGCAATTTACATGTATTACATTGTACATTGTATCTTTACAATTAACATGCAGCCGGTCACAAATAAATATAACTTGAGCAAACTGGACAAGAGGAGGACAAAAGGACCAGTGGCAAGCCTAAAAAACAATCCACAGCAGATGAACAGTATTTGGAAGTCCTCTCCTCATGAAATAGGAAAAAATCTAGCAAAGACCTGACACAGCTGATCTAGTGTTCACTGAAGCTTCATCACAAATGGTCTCAGTGGAAGGGTGGCTTTCAATAAGTGATTCTTAAGAAAAGGAAACAGGGAGAAAAGGCTGCGGTATGCCAAATTACACAAGAACTGGACTGAAATTCAGTGGCAACAGGTCTGATGGCGTAATCAGTCCAAATTTTTTGGTTCAGATCATTGTCGGTGAATGGTTGTCTACAACCATCTGTAAAACACAATGGAGACACTGTCATGGTTTGGGGCTGCATTTCAGCTACTGTTGTTGATGATCTTGGTAAAATTAATGGAAGTGTCAACGTAGAACAGTCCAGTCCGATTTTGATCCACTATGTACTACCATCTAGTAAGAATGTAAAATCTGTAAAATCAGACCTGGATAGAAAAACAAACAACTAAACACCATCAGTCATGGATCAGCCTTTCATCTTTTATAAATACTAATAAGACAGTTTTTGTATTCACGACTGGAAACTGAAAATATATATTTTCTAATCATTAAAGTTTGAGTAATAAAACAGGAAGTGAGAGGCTATAAATGCAAATTTACACAGCCCGTCAGAAATCGTGTAGGCTGAAAACCTAGACCTAATTCTTCCCAGAATATTGAGCCGCATTTATTCGAAGGCAAAAAAAAAAAAGAGCTATTGTGGATTAGCGTGAGCCTGCTCCTGCTCAAGTTAGCCATGTGGTGCCAGCTGTGGTTAGCTTTGGCTCATGGTCATTTTCATGGCCTGTATCTGGATCCTGCAGGGAGAGTCTGAAACCCTGAGATATCACTAAGCACCAAACATGTGATCATGAGAAGTGTGGAATCGAGGCTGGCATCCGGTCAATGAAAGCACACCCTGGAAACAAAGAATGACTGTAAATATCCACACTTTCTAGCTAAATTTTCTCTCAAATAGGGTTTGAAAGCTGCTGTAGCTGTGCTTTATGGAAAGAGGTCCTGTAAGTGAGTTCTCAAAGAAATCTGAACCACAGCTTGAAATTTTTGTGTCAGGGGGATTTCTCTGCCTGCTGTTGTGGTCATCACCACATCTAAACATGGAACTTTCCCTAGAGCTTCCCTAATGATTGTTTAAATCAGTGCTTTCCAGGCCTTTTTGACTTGTTTTTGACTCCTCGTCACAGGTTAAGGCCTTTAGAGGTAACATATATTATTAGAAGCAGGGAAGCATTTTTCCTCTTGAATTGTCTTAATAAAAACATTTTTAGAGGTCTAAAGAAGTAGATCTACACAAAAAATAAAGCATGGCAAGTAGTTTATGCAGTGCAAACACTCACAAACTAGAAAAATAGAGAGGCATTTACAGCCCTGGCAGATGTCTCCGAAGCAACCTTTAATGGGACGCAGAGGAAATAATGTGCATTAAATTGTGCATCACGACTCCAATGTATCGAAATCAGACCTGAAAGTCTTCTTTTAATGACACTCGCAGGCTTCCTCGTCCCTGTTTTCCACTCAAACGTTGCCCAAGAATGGCTGAACGCGACGACTGCGACAGACGGACGACGCTCTGTGACATCGCACACAGTTTGTCAGCTCTCGAAGGCAAACAAACACGGATGCTGGTGCGTCTGTGAAAATCGAACTGATAGAGTGTGACAGGCAGCAACAGTGCCTGCTGGGTAGACACTGATTCAGTCAACAAAGCCTGTAAATTTGGAGAAGACGGGGGCATTGGAAATATGATGTTATGAGTGAATCCTGGAGGGGATTACATCACATTTCTGCTCACCGTGACAGACATGCCTTTAAGCAAAGTTATAAACGCACCTGTCCACCCACATATCTGCGAATATGCACACCTGTGTGAGAGATTCCTTTGCCTCAAGTTGAAGATGAAAGCGCTTCTCTTTCTGCTGTTCGCTCGGGTCATGTTTGATTTGAATCACTTTGCTGTTTTATTCAAACCAGTTTAACCATAATCTGATCCTCTGATCCCACCAGTAAATTAAATTCCACACCTGCTGCTGGAGCACTTCGACCTGAAAGCCAGAGTCTGAAGTGCATCTTCACTTTGTCATCAAGCTTTCACTGGATCGCAGTGTAATTATAGCGTAATGATCAACTTATTTGTGCTGCAGCTTTCAGCAATGATGATTAAAAGTGCAAAGAAACAAATGTGAAAAGTAATGCTGGAACTGGGAATTTATTTCAGCTAATAGGCAAAGAGACATTCGAGAATAGTGAAAAATTGACTCGTATAGTTTATGTAGTACATTAACAAGTGGTGACATTGTTGGGCTGACCTTTTATTTCACTATAAATCCAACCTGGATGAGTTTTATTGTTAATGTTTGGTAACAACTGTGTGTGTGAACCTTTTTTGGCTTTTGAAGACGTGCCTGCTGGAGACAAATCGAGAACAGTCTGGTACTAAGATATTCAGCCGATCGTGTAAGAAAGTACAAATACTTCATTACTGTACTTTAGTAGAGTTTTCAGGTATCGGTACTTTACTTGAGTGTTTATTTTTCTGACAAATATTTGTACTTTCTACTCATTTCAAAAGAGGCTCATTATTTCATATAATGGAAGTTTTTATTTCAAATATCAAACTGATTTGAGCCTAAATCATGAGCCTATAGATCGATACTCACTGGTTAAAGTGAGCCAGAACGATCTAGAACAGAATTTTTGGTGCCGATATCAACAAGATTAGGTGGGCAGAATCAAGCTAGTGCCAGCATAAAGGTAGGGATGATTTTTAAGTGTCTGATCATTTCAAATGCAATATTTCTCACTGTATTTTTAGTTGTGGAAGCAAAGTAAAAGAAAAAACAAAAATGTCTGTATTTCTATGCAGTAATATCCTTTTATTAGCACATGAATATAGCATGAGGTTCTTAGCTTTGCACAAAAAGCTAACTGGCAAAAACGCCCTTCAGACTTTTTACTTTCTTACTTTGAGTACATTTCGGAGCCTATGCTTTTTCACTTTTACTTGAATTGTTGAAACAGTATTTAAATTTTAACTAAAGCATTTTTTTGGAACACACATTTGTACTTTTATTTACCTAAATAATTTGTGTACTTTAACCCCCTCTGAAGACAAGGACGAACAAGAAATCCTTACTTCTGAGAAGGTTAACTCTGGGAATAATTGGGAGTTTTCTTAAATGATACATTTTCCAATTAAAAAACAAAAACACTACTTCAATTTTTCAATTGAAGAAAGAGAGCCAGAGATTAATAATAACTAATGATTAAATGCAGACTGGTGTATATAAACACATGAAAAAAGGTGAGTGAAGAAGAACAGCAGCCTAGGCCTATTGTAGCATAACAAAGGGATGGCTCAGGGTCACCTGATCCAGTACTAATGAAAAGCTTTATCAAAAGGAAAGTTTTAAGCCTGATCTTAAAAACAGAGAAGCCATCTGTGTCCTGAATCCAAACTGTTCCACACAAGAGGGGCTGGAAGTTTAAGGCTCTGTCTTTCATTCTACTTTTAAATATACTAGCAAGTTAACTGAGAAGGACCAATTGGAGAGAAAGAGTAAACAAACATGAGTAGTAGTGAAACTAGCTTAATCTAATGAAATGTCTGTAAGAAAGTCATGAATTACCTTTCTTAAGTAATTTAAACCCTGCAGCAAATAAACAATGTGAGGGTCAGAAACAGTGAAGGTTTCATAAAACTAAAGTGTCAGAAATATAGCAAAGAGGCAGGCCACGGAGAGCCTATTCTAGCTCTGTTTTCAGCAAAGTCAGAGAAACCAAAGGTCAAAAATAGCAGAATTATTAACATTTAGTACCCAATAGCCAAGTTCCAAAAGCACCCCAAGTGTCCTGTAACAAAAACTCAGTTGAAATGTGGCGTTTGGCTTCTCAAGCTCTCGAAACACTTATGAGTGATATCATTTTGACATTTATCAAACTTCATCCTGAGAATTTTTTGTCAAACAGAAAGACCTCTTTAATGACTGTCTAGGAATCAGTGTACAGAAGCTTATTTGGATTTCTTTTGAAGGACCTTGTGTGCTCTGTAGCACATTGTTTAGGATAAGTGAAGAAGCTGTAAAAAAAAAGGCGTGAGGCAGCAAAAATCAAAATCCTGCTGCTGGGCTTTTAACACCTAGCTAAAGGAGCGACGCCCATTAGTTCTTACAGCCCTTCACAGGCCACCTGTTAGTTTTAGGATACATTTCAAGGTTTTATTGCTGTTTTTCAAAACCCCTGCCTACGTGTACCAGCTGCTGCGTCTATACGTGCTTGCCCTATGCCTGAGACCTTGTGGCAGGGCCTCGTTAGGTCCCAGACACACGTTTGATCACTAAAGGTGATTGAGCCTTTGCAGTTCAGCCTCCATGACTGAGGATCTCAGGCAGTCTAACCCTGTAACCACATTTAAATTTCTTCTTAAAAGTCTTTTCAAAACTCTACATGGTAGCGCTTACACATTCACCTAATGAGCAACATCTCACCAGTCTGATCATAGGAGGAGACACAAACCTCTTTGGGGTGGTGCCATTAATCTGGCATCCAGCATAAAAAAAATCTAACAAACATGTAGAGCTAGTTGCTGTGGTGAACCCTTCTGAAAGAGGGAGCAGTGGAAAGCAGAGTGCTATTTAACTACATATAAAGTAAACTAAAAGCTTCTCTTTCTGCAGGTTTTAAAAACATAACCTCGGTGCGATGCCCCAAACTGAAACCCTATCAAATAACAGCCAGAGAACGGCTACTTGATAATGTTGACACCAAGTAAGCTTGATACATGCATGTAAAGAGTAATTTTCTACTCTGTTAGCTGTTGATTGTCAAAATCTCGGTGTTAAGTCAGCGCTGACACTATGCGTGCGGTGACAGACAGAACTGCTGTCTGGAAATTTAATGGGAAAGAGGGCGAACAGGAGGGAAAAAAGTGCTGCGAGAGACTTCTTTCTCATTTGTATTCATTGCTTTGCATGGATTGTCTGGCCTCGCTCTCTCAGACCTTCCTGTGGTATGAATCCCATCAGCTTTTCACAAGTGTCCATCAGACAAACAGAGCTTGTAGATGAAAGCAGGAGAGGCTCATCAGTGGATTAAAGGCAGTCTGAGCTAAAGCGGAGTGTAGGCCCACAGTGACAGAAACACGTGCTTTAATCTGCTGTTATATACAGTTAGATCCATAGGTATTTGGACCATGGCATGGTTTTTTTCTTAATTTGCCTCTGTAAACCACCAGAGAAGATTTTAAATCAAACAAATAGCATGTGATTAAAGCACAGACGTTCAGCATTTAATTCAAGCTGTTTAACCGAAGAGGATCAAAAGTAATTGGAAAACCAGCCATCAGTTTCACAGCCAGGTGATTCCAAGTGTTGAATGCCTATTTGGTAGTTTTCCACTGTCCAAAAAGATATTATTGCATGTGAAGTGAAGGAGGCCATCCATGGCTGAAAAACCAAAATAAACCTATGAAAGAGACAAAAAGGCTGAATCAGAGAAGCTGTGTCAAATACTTATGGGCCTGAATGAACATAAATTTCACCACTTTAAAGTGGTGCAATGAATGAAAGTGTAACTTCAACCACTTTGAGTTTCACTAACATGAAGATGAAAATAGGAAATCATGTAATGTGGTCTTAAATGTGCAATTTTTAGGTAAGTGATGCCACTTTGGTGTTCTTTAACCTGACTTTCTTCAGTATATACAGCGTGTGGATATGGGCGTAACAGGTGTTGGTGTTTACGAGCAGCAAACACTGATACAGCAGCAACCAAGCTCCTGGTGGTACCACACAATCGCAGCTTGTTACAGACCTTACTGTACTGACTAATACCAGTGGTCAGGGGAGGGGACGCTGTTAGTGTTGTGCAAAGAAGCAGAACTGTGAAAAGAGGTACTTGCTTAAAAAAACACAACCCCCGACCGAGCCAGCTCTCCAATGGTTGCTTTAAAAGAGCTTTAGCCATTGTTGCATAGAGCTAAAATTTCATTTATGACTTCACGGGCTGCCTGTTTTTCAGCACAGTGGATAAAAAATTAGAATCACACACAGTATAAAAGGAAAAGCAGCTTTCTGTGCAGCGCTACATGTTTGGTGTGTTAGAAAAAGAGGCGCTAATTAGCCAAAACCACAGGCTTCAGCTGGGTTTGTTTTTACAGGTATTTAGTCATAAAAATGAAATGATTGCATCTTACTGTGTTTGTGTGTGTGTGTGTGTGTGTGTGTGTGTGTGTGTGTGTGTGAGAAGAGAGAGATTGCGTTTGTTTGTTTCTTTGTCCGCCAACTCCTCCTAGAACATCAGAAGTTGAGCAACCAAACTTGGCACACAGGTTCATCTCCCTTGAGGCTCCTGAAGGTTCTTATCTATATCAGATGATGGCATCATGCTGCCTAGCAACGGCCTCACAACGGGTTAAGACGGCCTGTTTTATGGATTCATGCACTGACAACATCTTATGAAAACATCCTATAGTCTTAATTTAATCACAGTAAAATCTACTTTATATCCAAAGTGTTGAACTGTGCATGATATATTATGACACCACCACATTGCTTGGCAACCACCTAGCAACGGGCTAAAGTTATCTATTTTTAGCACCATATGAAAACATCCTGTTGTTTTAGTTTCACACCTTCACAACACTTCATCTACAGCCATAAAACCTGATTTATACATGCCTAGCAACCACCTAGCAACAGCTTAAATTGACCCAAATTTAACACATAAGTCCTACTTCTTTTCTTTTTTTCACATCTATAAATGTGTTTATCAGTGATATCAGCTTGCTAACACTCCAGGAAGGTTCAAGGACTACTGTTACATGGGCATGCACTAGTTTAAAAGAAACACACATACACACACACACACACACACACACACACACACACTCATGGGTACACGAGGAAAAAAACAAAATCACTAGGATACAAAATTTTACTGGGTGAAGTAAAAGGTTCGAGCTGCTGATGTTCCTTAAGTCAGAGTCAAAGTTCATGGCAATCAAACATCCAAACTGAACCTCACAGTGGCCCTAAAGGAAAGGTAAGCACTACCATAACCAGTACAGGATTCATCATCAGTTGACTGTGATGTCTAAATTTCAAGGGGATCCATGTTAGCATGTTAGTTAGGATATTTCAGTCTGCACTGACACACACAAGGAGAGACGAATTTTATGGCAAGGTCTTATTTATTGAAATTTTACTTAAAGCACCATCAGCAAATCAACGACACAAGTGCCTTTATGAAATATTTACAAACATCTTTTGGTATACTGTATTCTCATATTTACAGTGCAGGATCCCGCACAATACTGACTGACACTTTAAGTATAGCTCACATTTGGATCAATGTCACAACTGCTTTGATTTAACACTTTCAAAGACAAAGAAAAGGATATAAAGTGTTCAGTCAAAGAGTTATTTGTTATCTGTGGAGAGATAAAAATCTTATCGGGTGCAGCTTTCTGAAAGCTGCTTCGATGACGGGAAATAATTTATCCAAAGCCTCAGAAACAGGCTTTGAGATTTCAAACAAAACACTTAAAAACATTGCTTCTCTGTCATGCATTCAGCTGGATATCTCCCCTTTAAGTGTAAAGCAACAAAATGGCTTTGAGCTTAGGAAAGAGCCATAAGCAGAAACAAAGAACAATCTATGATGGAGAGGAGAGATCGTGATCTAATTGTAACATCATCAGTTACTACATTATGAATCTGAGCCATAAAATACTGTACATGTACCTGGCAGCATATTAAAGCAGAACACCATGTGGTGTAAAACGGATCACAGGGAGACGGTTTTGGTTCGGTTGTTATATGCTGCTGTTCACTAACGGCTATCGGAGGTGTTGCATTAGAAAAAATTTGAGGTTGAACTTTTGTTGCTGTTTTCCAGCAAAATTGTAAAAATGAGTGTTACGTGTTGTTGTTTCCAGACAGTCACATGGCTGGATTATTGCTGGTGAAGGAGGTTCAAACATCAGTGCTGGCATTATTGCGCTGTGTTGAGCGTGTCTCCTTTAACCTGCAGACAGGGAATCATGGGAAAGAGAGAGAGGTAGACATGTCAAACTTAAAGATCAACCTTCTAAAATGTAACTCCAGTGACCTGTGTTTGCAGGTAATGTGGTAAAACTGGCATATTTTGGTAGTTTTTCAGCTGCTATTTGGGATCAAAAGGGTTTAAATTACAGCATAATTCAGCCCAACTCCATCTCTAGTGTGCCACTCTCACTGACTCACAGTGCCGTACAGTCACAGCCTCGCTGCACACGTGGTAAGCACTGGCTCACGCAGCGTCAAAGAAGAATCACTAATCACAAACCTCAGACTCTGGCAGCAACAAAACAATAAAGCCTTCACTTCACAGCTCCTCTGCTACCCGTGAGCTGAGCTGGAAAGGTGATGATCCCACACACGACTAAAAAAACACATAAGTGTGAAAACTCAGAGCGGAGGTGCTTAACTTGAAAGCAACGTTTGCAGTGGCCGATATTCATCCTGTTTTCCTGAGCATATTTGGCAATGAATCTGATCTTGTGTAGAATAAAGGTTTCACACGCTTTAGAGCCAAGCGTCTGCATTTTGGTGTTTTTCAGCTCGTTGTTTTGCTTCAAAAACATCAGAAACTTCCTGTTTAGCTCTGCTCTCAATGCCTTTCACAGCCTCCATTCTTGCTACACACTAACCAGAACTTCATATTTGAGTGGTAAATAAGCTGATGAAGAGGTTTGGTATGAAGCCGTAGTTGACTGAAGCAACTAAAAGCATCTACATTCATGAGTAAGATAAATGAAGCCTGCTGGATCCTTGAATTAATCACTATGTTACAACTGGTCATATGACTGGTTTTCGTCTGAATGTCACAAAGGTTAAACTTATTCTAGGTTATTTTATCAAACTTGCTTTCAGCAATACTGCATATGCTTTCTTTTCTTACTCCCAGCCACCACTGTGGCCAAGTCACCGTGGAAATTCACAGGTCTGACAAACAGGGCACAGCTGCCATGCTAGATGGCATCACATTGAGCAACCGCAGCAACACCAACATCACATTTACTTCTGTTTTGAGATCTCTTGTGTAACCTCATGTGTACAAAGTGCCTCCTAGTTGAATGCAAGTAACCTCTAGCCCTTGTACAGCTTTGGAAATAAAACCCTGGGAAAAAGCAATGTGTAAATGACGTTGGTCAACAGTTCGTGGAGCGGACCTTGACCTCGCCTTCCCGGCTCTTCCAGTAAAGGAGACTATTCCAGGGTTGAGTTGCACCACACTTCCATGCATGCCTGTTGTAATCACTAACAGATGTTAGTGGTGTTTGCGCTTTCAAACATGTGCAGTGACGAAAGGGTCACAGTTCATCAGTCACAGCTCTGCTGAAAACCAGCTGGTGCATCACAACAAACAGAGGCTGGCAGCAGAGAGGAAACGGCTTGGAAACACTTTTTATTACCCGAGTCAGCTGTTGATCTGTGTTGTGTTAGCATTGTTGTGCAACATGCTATAAGTAATTTGTTTGTGCAATGCTCTTTGTTTGTACCATGAGAAAATCAATATGAAGGTTTTGTGTTAAGTGACGTTTTGTTAGTAGGCAGCAGGAAAATGTCACTCAAAACTCTAAACTTCTTCATGCTTGATCATCATTTGGTTTAAAAACACATTTTGGAGATCCAATGATCTAATAGATAAACAAATAACAAGTGTCCAGGCATACTATCAATATAAAATGTCTGTGAGGTTGCAATTGGGAGAAATTATTGTCAAAATAGTCTGTAAATGTTAATAACTTGATAATATGCACAGGTATGCTCACCTTAAATTCAGTTACAGACATTTAGAGTCCTCTGCAGTTTCACCTATGCAAAGAATTCAAAGAAAAGTCATGCGATCACTCAGTGTGGAATAAAGCAACTTCAGCATAAGAAGCTCTGCTGGACGATTACTTTACGTAAACAACAGCGACATCTGCTGGATAAACTGTGGAACCTCCTTCACGCCTCTCTCAAACCAGCTGGGTCTTTTCCTGTTCGGGTGGCCCTCCATGCGTTGGTGGAGTGGTTGCAAAAGTCTGAGCACCCATCACTGCACTACACTATGATGCTCAGCTTGCGTTTGCGTGTTTTATCTTTCGGCTGAATCAGTTTTTGTCTGAGAGCGTTACTGGCACTTTGGCTCCAGTGACAGTGGCAAGACAAATTTTTTCCACACCGTAACTCATGTGATGACTCATATACGATTAATGGCGTGTCAGTGACCTTCAGGACAACCGCCAAGGGCACAGCCTCCCTCGCTGGGGCTAAAATACCCGTGACCAGTTGGCCAGTTGTTTCAGAGCTGAGTGAGTCTCTTGGTTGAGAGACAAAAAGAAGACCTGGTGCCTTCTTTTTAGTCACTCAAGACCACCATAACCTGGATGTCTGTGAACTTACACGTATTTCTGTTGTGATCTGTATTTCTATCAGATTTCTAGCCACAGTACTTTTGTTTCCATATTCTCTTCTTTATCCAGTGAAACCTACCATCCTTTTTCATCCACTCGTCCAACTCTTCCATTTCGAGCTCGAGTACAGAGGGCACGTCCTCTTCAAACATCGGCCTGAAAGACACAAAGAGGAAAGGACAAAGTCACATTTTTTTTTCTTTCTTTTGTATCATCAAATCAAATATAATTTCAGAGGACTTCAGAGCCACATTTTTTAATCTTTAATAAGTCGGACTTAAATGAAAAAGAAAGACGTGCTTATAGTATTATAGTAAAAGATTGCACAGAAGCCAGGGGGTTGTATATGTTTGCTTTACAGCTCTCAGTATCATTCAGCTGCAGCCACAAAGAGCAGAACGACAGTGTGAAAGAAAAAATACAAAAATAACATCCTGTATTATCATCAAGCAGGAAGTTAGTCTCACAAAGCGTTGAACATTGAGATGATATCTTCTACAGGTTCAATAAGCAGTTGTAGAAAAATGACATGGGTGACACTTACATCGGCACTTTCTCGGTACTGGATCCATCCAAATATGGATCTTCTTTATTCGGGTCTACAAGCAGAGGATATGAAACAGTCAAGGCCACAGTCATAAAAAAACAAACAAACCAGATAATCTGTACATTAAAAACTACCAAACACTAAATTATTTCAGATACTTCATTCTATCACCCCCAGTCCTTCACAGCAGATTGCTCCCCTCTCTGATCCTGGTTTCTTCCTGTTAAAAGCGTGTTTTTCCTTCCCACTGTTACAAAGTGCTTGCTCATAGAGGATCATCTGATTATTGGGGTTTTCTCTGTATTATTGTAGGGTCTTTACTGTATAACATGAAGTGCCTTTAGCCAACTGTTGATGTAATTTGGTGCTATATAAATAAATTTGAATTGTAGTTACATGACAACCAACCTGGAATCTTTTTAAAAACCCAGGATTAAGTGAGAGAAGTGAAACTTTAAAATATTCCCTCCTCTGATTGACATACCTGGATTTCTCTTTTGTTTGTTCCACCTACGGTTGATGAAAATGCCACAAACTATCATGCAGATGATTACGGCCGCCAGCACTGCAGGGATAATGATAATGATGGGGTCCAGGCCTGGTGGTTCAGTTGGCTTCATGGAGTCTTCATCTATTGATGTGGTAACTGTGGAAGGAAAACAGCGGATCAATCATTCGTTTCACCCAGGCCTCATAACGGTCTTAAAATTTGTTCACTGGCATAAAAATATGCAAAGAGGGGATTTTCATGGGGCATTACTGACATTACATTCAATTCAGCCCAGTGACTACTACAGTTGCACAGGTGATGATTATTGCAGTCGCCTCATTACAAATCATTACTCATGTGGTAAAAGAAGCAGTCAGTTATACATACCACTACTGGAGCCACTGCCTTCTGCATTAACCCCGAGTGGAAACCACCAGAAATTGTGAGATGGTTTCATCCAAAATGAAAAAGGAGCAAAAATAGAACAAATTATGATAAAAAACAAAGCAAAGCATCAACTGGAAGTGTAATGAAGGGGGAAGAAATGATTTCATGTAAAATAAAAGCTGCTGTGGACCCACCGTACAGAGTCCCTGTACTGGTCTGAGTGATGTCGGCATTGGTGTCAGTAGCAGCTGGGAACAACAGAAAGAGCAGATGTGTTCATACTCCTGGACAAAAGTATGTAGATATCCAAAAAGTGTGGTTGCTAAGCATCTCATTTGAAAACCAAATACAAAAAAGATGCTGTAATAACATCATAATAGTTTTTTTTTTAATTGTAATATGAAAGAAACAGAGCAACAAAGAAAAACCTAATATCGTAAAACTAAAAATATCCAATATCCAGATTACTGCTTAAGTAAAAGCAGCACAATTACCCCAATACGAGGCCCGCTTTCATTTTTAGCAACAAAATGTAAGTGAAATTTCTCTCTTTGCAGAAACCCGAGGGTGTGTTAAAAAAATAGCGTTATTGTTGTCGTCGCTAGAGTTGATCTAGGGTTCAGGCATCGTTCAAAGGGTCACAAGATAAATGCGAGGGATTGCGAGGCGACTGCGGGGAGAGGAAAGAAGAAGAATGAGGTTCCATGGCATTTCCTGAAGCTGTCTTTTATGATGTGACACATTCACTTGGAGGTTTGTGATGATTTTAAGTTTATATTGGGCAGGAAATTAAAAAAAAAAAGTTCCACAAGCTCACTTGCAAAATTAACATTGATGAAGACAAGTCCAAAGATGCTTAAATTCTCATTAATTTTACCGTGTTTTAGTTAGTGTGTAGAGACGTGTGGCAACGCCTGCACAAATAACTGAAAAACTCTCTAAACGTAAAAACAAATATATTTAAATTAGGCAAACTCGCAGAGATAAAACACGTTTATCAGAGCTAAAACCACAAACAGCAGAAATACATTTTAAAAAAGAAACTAAATTAAAAGAAAAAGAATACAATTCTGTGTTAATATGAAAAGCATTAAAGGCACCTCTCCTTCCTCCTTTACAGTCATTCAATGATTCATGTCATCCTTTCGATTAGTGTTGTATATTCTGAAATGATTCAGAGTTTTTGAGGGCAGGGACGCTAATACGTCTGAAATTTTGTAAGAATCACTGGCTGCATGGGTCATGAGAGTAAAGCGTGTTGTGTTGTCTCTTTCGTGGGAAACGCTGATCTAAGAATTAGTCACTACAGCTGTAAAATAAGTACAGCAAAGTAAAAGCTACTTTAATACATCTTAGTGGCAGAAAAAAGCAATAAAAATTGCTGTATTGATAAGTAGAGGCACACATGAGTCTCTGAGTGAACATCCCCCCCAAAAAACAAACAAAACACGTGTAACACATTAGAGGACAAAGTCATAAATACTCGCAATTTTAAAAAAAATCATATTTTGCAGACGTTCTCTGCAGTGTTGGAGACTCTGGGATTTTCCCCCATTCAGCCACAAGACCATAAGTGAGGTGGGCACCTGACGTTTGGTGGTAAAGTCATGCTCACTGTTGGATGTTTATCCAAGAGAACGTGTTGAGGTGGGTTGAGGGTGACAGCTTCTGCAGAACTACAGCTGAGTGGGCTGATTGATACTGAAACACAGTCACATGGTGGGATTTTTTTTCCCCCTCTTTGCAAGTTCAGACTTATAAATGCTTAATTTACAGCCCAGCCCACAGGCTCGGTGCAGACCTGAGGAGAAGTGATTCTTTAAGGATCTGGAGGAGAGGAGAGGGCTCTTCTCATTTTTGTCCAAAATTTCAATGTAAGTGCACTCAGGAACTCCAGTGCGACAGAAAAAAAGATTAAAATTCATACCAATGTATATAAATACATTGGTGTTAAGTTCAGGACCTCTGTATCAACATGGTGTCAACTACTGCATCAAATAAATGCTTAAAAGACATAAATTGAAGTAAATTATATTATTATAATGTATTGTTTCAATAAAGGGAATTCAAGGCAAAGGTTATACATATATGCATGCAGGTTACTCTCTATGGTGATCTTATGAGCAAATATCTCTTTTTTAATTTCAGGCCTTCAGTTGGAGATATCAAGATTGAGACAAACTAAGACATCTGTTTCTCAGAGCATTGAGACAACTGACAGAAAAAAACATGTCCACATACTTTTGCAGCATATTATTCACACCTCACCTGTGGTTACTGGCTCTTTCACCAGGTTGCCTGACCCGCTTTGTTCCGTATGTTCCGTATGTTCCTCAGCGTCGTCTTGGCCAAACCCTGTATTTGGACACAGCTCGTTACTTTGTGTTGGGGAGCTGTTATGTCATTGAAATTGGACGGCGAACACTTGAAAGTAAAGCATCTGCAGCATTTCATAGCAAAAGTGAAACACACCTGGGGCTGAAGACTGTTACTTCTGCTTGAATTCATTGGCAACGTTGTGAAAAACAGCGAACCTGAGTCAGATCGCACAGGAACTCAGCACTTCCGTCTAGTTTAGTCCAAATGATTGCAAAAAAATCAAAACTGTTGCAAAACTGAGGACTAGGAGGTGCTGATGTTGAGCAACTGGTTTAGAGCAAGTTTGTCACTCGGTAAAAACAATAATGTTGTGTTGAAACTGTCTTTTTCAGAGTGTACTAACTGTACACTGTGACGCCTGTAAAAGGCAGCTTTGGCTGACCTTGTTATTGACTTATAAAACTATAAAGACAGGTAACTGATTTCTACACATGGCGCTCATCTCACAGTCAAACCTGTGAGTCTTCTAGTCCTATACTGTCAATTTCTGCTTGTTAAATTTTAACTATAGGAGAAGTTTTTTTGATTTTGAAAGCGTGAACAATAGGAGCCTTTGATTTTCAGTCGAAAAGACGTTTTCTGTGTGCCCCAAAAGAAAAACTGAAGCGCAAAAACGGCAAAAGCAGGGAGGAGGCAGGAAAGCGGAGAGCACTGCTTTGTTTGAATTCACTGAGTAAAGAAACTAATGTCCCCGGTCCTACCTGTCCCAGGCAGCACAGTGGTCAGCAGCAGCAGCAGGAGCAGAGGGACCTTCACCCTCGGGGTGCTCATGTTACCAATCCAAGAGGCAGACATAGTGCCATTGTGCGCCTGCTTCCTTCTGTACTGTCACAGCATCGCACTTCCTGATATGACTTAACACGTTAAATAGAAGAAGAAAAAAAAACCCGATTCTCTCTCTCTCACTCACACACCCTCAGACGCTCTGAGATGTGATGCAATCAGCTGTGTGCTTGTAGCCACACGCCTCATGGCATTCTTCGTGGTTAGGTATGCAGCTCTACAGAGTGAAGGGGGAAGCTGAACAAACTTTAAGGAAAGAAAAAAGGAAAAAAAAATAACAGGTGGCGTGAGCTCAGCCAAGAGAAGAAAGCTGTCACCGAGCTACCGCATTAAAGGATCCACACTGAAAGTGTGAAACTGCTGCGTGTCTGCTGTGTCTACTATAGCTGGAGCTCGAGCCACTGTTTGTGGTGAAATACTGAACATGAACCTCAGGGTCATACTGTCTTGGTTATCAGTCAGCTGCTGTGGGTTCTTGGCCTACTTTAAAAAGACCACAGTTTCTCTTCTCATCGACCGTTAGAAATGCGACGGTGATGTGTTTCAACATGACGGCTGGGCTTTGCGATTTCCATCAGCTTTATCTGTTCAGATCACCTCAAGAGTGATGTGGGGATAAAATGTATACCACAGAATTTCTGTTCGGTTCCCATGAACAGAAGAAGAATGAGCCTCTGTTTGCAGAAACAAACAAGAATAAATTGAATGATAGGAAGTGAATATCTAATTGAATATAAATGGACATAGAGAAGTTGGGCTGCATGTTTTGAGTGTTCTGGTATAAATGTTCAGTAAAATTTTCACAATTATGGCTTGACATGATATGAAGTTAGCACAGGTTTTCTATTTGACCCTGACTGAAGAAAAGTAAATGTCTTATCAGATTTTACAGCCACTAGTCAAGAATCAAACCTCTGCAAACCTCATGGTGCTGCTGAGAAGGCTTCATGCTTATGGGACAAGAAAGTCTGCATTGCACCCACTTGCTGCCGAATACACACAACAGTGCATACACCCACCACATCACCACCTAGTAGAGTTTTCAGCATTGAATTGGGGAAATGGGTTGTGGTTTGGGGTTAAAATAGACGTGCTCAACCGTGTGAGCCTCGTGTTTGAGCTGTGGCTAAAAACCATCGGTGTCTTCAATAAGTCTTTTTAAAATTGCTTACAAAACAAAAAGCATCTGTCAGTTTCATCAATAGTCGCTAAAAATATCTTATCATGTATCATTTTAGCCAGCCAGAAGGCCCACTTGGGCCCCTGCATAGAACTTTTGCAGAAGTCTTCTTCTTACTTATTTCTTAATAAAATACAAAACCAGAACTGTAAGGGTAATACGGTGGTGCAGTTGTTAGTACTGTTGCCTCACAGCAACAAAGAGTTCAACTGGGACCATTCTGGGTGAATTTCCCTGTTTTTTTTGTGGTTTCCCTCTGGGTACTCTGGCTTCCTCCCAAGTCCAAGGACAGGCAGTTAGTGGTGTTGGGTTAACTGGTGATTCTAAATTGTCAGTGTGAATTGTTGTCTGTCTCTCTGTGTTAGCCCTGCGTTAGATCAGTGATCTGTACCTGCTTTGGACCCTATGGTAGAGTGGCAGAGAATGAATGGAAATGTGCAGGAAAATTCTTTGTATATCTCAGGAGGTTGTTTGAAAAAGCTACCTTCAGCTGGTTTCTCGCCGCCACAGCAGGTAGCTCTGCATGTTTGATGTGGCAGAGTTTGACCCTTCCTGACACAACACAAAAGATACAGGTGGTTTGAATCAACAAGAAGCAAAATGCTGATGTTTCACACCCCTGATTTAAGACTTTACCAGGAGCAGTGGTTAAAAAGCATGCATTAATGTGTTTAACAGCTTCTCATTTTCTAACAGGCTGAGTGAGCTTTTTTCCTTGTTTTGTTTTGCTCTTCAGGCCAAACCTATTTTTCATTAAATGCTTATTATTAGTAGTATTATTTTTATTATTATCTATAAATAGGTACTAATAAATTTTGGAAAATTTTCATTCTTGCAGATATAGACAGCTCTATTACTTACAGTTGTTGGGTTATCCAGTCTTGCACTGTGTGAAAAAAATCCCCCAAAAAATCCAAGCACGCTTTTACTGCATTGGCAGTGAGTTTGGGATCATTGTCATACTGAAAGATAACACTTTGGCCACCTAGATGCTTTTCAGATGGCATTATATGATAGATACAAAAAAAATCTGACTGCTCTTGGCTGTAGATACTCACTGTTGTACCTCTCTCCTGACCTCCTCCATGCATACTGACGACAATTTGAACCAAAAATCCCACGTTAATTCACAACTCCGTCAGACCTATTGACACTGATTTCAATCCAGTTCTTGTGTAATCTGGAATACCTCAGCCTTTCTGCCTGATTCCCTTCTTAATAATCTTGTTTTGACTGCCATACACTTCACTGAGATCATTTCTCATGAGTCACCATTGAACAACAGGTCAACTATTTCAGGTCATTGATAGATTTTTTTAGATGAAGAGGACTTTCAGATACTGTTTATCTGCTGTGGGGGGTTTTTAGGCATGCTACTTGAAAATAGTCAGGTACAGCTGGACTGAAAATGAGTGAAAAGGCAGCCAGTGTCGAAATAAAGACCTGGAGGACTAATGCTCAAGAACACTTTAAAAATGACAAGGAAGTTTGGCTACTTGGAAATAAAATATATACAGATATTAGGGTTGGCACAAGATCTTTGCACAGTACCTCAAATTGTACAAAAACAGGAAAACTTATGATCTCTATTGGTTTCACACAATTAATACAAGGACTTTACTGAGAATAGCCCGCAAGCTTCTGGCACTGAGCAAACCGAAGCTAAATGTTTCTGCTGAAGAATGGTTGTTTTGTGATGTTTTTCTGTGAGAAAGGAGCCATCTTGTTAGCATGTGGTCTAATCATCTGTGACTGGCGTCTCTTCCCCAGTAGTGTTTATGCATACCATGAGTCATAACATCAGAGCCACTCTGTTTTTCACTTCAGTATTTCTGTTTCTGTTAATAATTCTATTTCACTAATTTAGAGAAATAAGATTGCACGTGTTGTTACTTTTTCTAAAAGAAAAATCTCTGGTGGAGATCTTTTAGAATGTCTATAAGCAATCTGTGGTTCCACCCAAGAGTCCATTTGACTTCAAAATATTTCACAATAGGCCACATAAGCAGAAAAACAAAACACCAACTCCACCTCAGGGATCTACAACAGAGACAGCTGTGTCCATAATTTGTTGGACAAACGCGTTTGTAGTTTTCCTTCTGGGGCGAGTTGAGACCAGTCAGGTTTGCCTAAAAAGATCAGATATGATGATGGGGAACATGACTCTGTGTGCCTGCAATGCATTAATTTTCAAAATATATTTCAGTCCATAGGTTTTTTGATAAACATAGTTTTTGTTGTTTTGTCTCAGCTCAACAACACCGCGATGACAGAATAATTTCCATGGTTAAGAAAAACAACTTCAAAATATCTAAATTAACAAAACACTCTCAAAGAGGAGACCATATCACTGTCAAAGTATAACCAGGCTTTCTGATACAAACATGTGGATTAGCAGAAAACAGTGAAATCATGCACAAATGCTTTTGCTACCATAATAGCCCCATAAGTGGGAAGCTCAGAAAAACTGCCCCGGGGACCCTAAAGAGGGTAATCCAGCCATGATGACTGTGGATGAGTGAACAGTGAACGAAGTAATTCACAACATGTAGAATAGAATAGAATTCAACTTTATTGTCATTGCACATGCACAGGTACAGGGCCACGAAATGCAGTTTGCATCCATCCAGAAAGTGCTTTAGCCATGATATAGCTATATTACAATATATATTAGCAATAATATAGATATGTAAGTATATTACAGAAATGGGTCTATTATGGTATGTTATAATGTACACGGTGTGAAGTATGTTATGAATATTCTATAACTATAAGTATGTACAGGCTGTAGTGAGTACAAGCTATGTACAGGCTATGAACAGGATATAAATATGAAATAAAAACTATACAGAAATCTGAGATATACAGTTATACAGAAATGTGAACTATGCAAGTTATAAACAGTTGTAGGATTAAAAATTATCGTATGTACAGAATGATATTTACACAGAACTATACAGTAGTGCAGTTAGGATAAGTGAGATATGTGGATAATTGTGATAGTGATAAAGTGCTAGTGGTTGTGGGTGTGTGTATGTTCAGTCCATGAGTTTAACGTGGGTCAGATGTCAGGAGGCAGAGTTCAGGAGTCTGACAGCTGTGGGGAAGAAGCTGTTCCGGTACCTGGTGGTCTTAGTCCGGAGGCTCCTGTAGCGCCTCCCAGAGGGCAGGAGGGTGAAGAGTCCATGTGATGGGTGACTGGGGTCTTTGATGATTTTCCCAGCCCTTTTCAGACACCGCTTCCTGTAGATGTCTTTTATGGCAGGAAGTGGTGCTCCGGCAATGCGCTGGGCAGTTTTCATGACCCTCTGCAACGCCTTCCGGTCCGAGGCAGAGCAGTTCCCGTACCAGACTGTTATACAGTTGGTCAGGATGCTCTCGATGGTGCAGCGATAGAAGTTCACCAGGATGTCTGAGGACAGGTGGTTCTTCCTCAGAGTCCTCAAGAAGAAGAGGCGCTGGTGAGCCTTCTTGACCAGCTTGGAGCAGTTGGTCGTCCAGGTGAGATCCTCAGAGATGTGGACTCCCAGGAACTTGAAGCTGCTCACACACTCCACAGCCGTCCCCTTAATGTGGATGGGTGGATGTGGGTCAGCATTCCTCCTGTAGTCCACGATGAGCTCCTTAGTCTTCTCAGTGTTAAGCAGCAGGTTGTTTGTGTCGCACCACTCAGCCAGACGATCCACCTCCTCCCTGTAGGCGGTCTCATCGTTGTCGCTGATGAGGCCAATCACCGTGGTGTCATCTGCAAACTTAATGATGGTGTTGGAACCATCAGCAGGTCTGCAGTTGTGGGTGAAGAGGGAGTAGAGGAAAGGGCTCATCACACAGCCTTGTGGTACACCGGTGTTCATTGTGATTGATGTAAAAGTCTAAACAAAAAGTGCAGTAGTACTATCAGAAAAAGTACACTTTAAAATCTGATTGTGTAATATAACAAATTAAGAACTATTGGTGATATATACATGCAGACAGTTAATGATAGCTAAAATAGTTGATAGTTTTGTGTATTCATTAGCTTGAATGTTTTTACATTTTTCAGTTTGGTTTCAATTAGTTTACAAATACAACACATTTAAAGGTATTTGAATTTTTAATAAAATCAATATAATATTTACATTTAATACTGATTTTAACTGGTAAGTCACACCTTGTTCCCACACAATAGTTGTCCTGAGTTTAGTTGTGTTTTATATAAGGTGTCAGTCTCTGTCTAAGAGAATCAAAACCTCCTATGTATGTGTGCCACAGGATCCCAGACAGAATCAGTGTGTCTTTCTTCTGCCCGAGTTCAAATAAAAACGCCACATAAGCCCGTTGTCAAGAAAATGGACACCAGGTAAGAAATACAACATCAAACACCCAACCTTCCACCTCCTCCTCCCGTTCCTGCTGGACCATCCGCCCCCCCTCAGCCAGCAGCAATGAATCAAACTGGAAGATTTTTCCTGGGATCAGCTCCATCAGTATTTCAGGAGCAAGCTCCATTGATGGTCACTCCCATTACCCCGGTGGGAGCTCACCTCCTCACTCAGCCAGGAACTGATAGCCAGGTGAGACAGCCAGAGGTGGTGACAGTTTACTGATAAAGGTGCTTAAAACTGTCAGAGACTTCAGGTCAGATGAAAGAAAAACTGTTTTTCTGCTGTCACCTTCCTTGTATTTTACCTTTGTATAACTGTGGTGTGAAGCTTTGCTGATCAGTAAACTTAATCACTGCCTGTAATCATAATTCCAAAAATAACTGAGGAGAGCAAAGTGAAGCTATATATAAATGTAGTTTTATGCACATGTTCTCCTCCCACTGATCACTTTACTTTGTGTTGTTCATGCAATCTTCTCTGAATATGGTGAAGATTAAATTACCAAAGTTTGAATTTGTCCACAGGTACATGTTTCTGTGGCGCTCGTCATTATTAGCCTCTGAAGTGCTGGACTAAGTGTCAGTATCGTGGGGTTTTAACCTTCTCCCTCCCTCCACAGAAGCTACTGTATCAGTGGCCTGTAAATTTGATCCCCAAAGCACCACCAAGCACTGTTCTTGCTCCTCCACCCACCAGGTCCACTCCAAGGTAAGTTTGCTGTGCTGCTTTTTCTCACTGCCCTGCAGGTTTCTCACAGTGTTGACATGTGCTCTTACTCTGTGTTTTATCCCTGTAGAAAACGAACGCGTCAGTCCCATCAGGATGACGGACGCCCTTATATTAAGAAGCCACCAAATGCCTTCATGCTCTATCTGAAAGAGCAGAGGCCAAAGGTGGTGGCTGAATTGAACATGAGTGGGAGTGCAGCTGTTAATGCAGTTGTGGGAGCGAGAGTAAGTGTGTAACTAACTCTACATACATTTATGGATCTGTTCATGTTTTGTGCTCGTGTTTATGCATGTGTACCAGCTGTCCTGTGGTAATGTGTAGTAACAGTGTAGCTGTGGATTTATATATGCTGACAGTGTGTTCCTGTGGTCTTCTGTCCACAGTGGAAGTTGCTCTCAAAAGATGAGCAGGCAAAATATTTTGATCAGGCGGAGACAGAAAGATGGCGTCACACAAAAGAGCATCCACAGTCGTCCACTAAACTACGTATGTCCAAAGTGCCAACATTCATACATGTGCCTGTGACTGCACTCAATGATGAAACATTCACATCAGAGAGTTTGTATCAGCTCGTGAAAATTCTAATGTGTTTGTTTTTAGGGCAAAAAGAGGAAGAGAGTCAGAAATCGGAGCTGTACCACCGGTGAGAGACTATTTCCGGGAATCACGGCGTTTCCTTCATGTGAAAGACAAACATTTGTTTAAAAAAAAAAAAAAAGAAGACTCATTGTGTTTTGTTTGTGTTGCAGTGTCTGCATCTGACCAGGAAGATCAGCAGGTCAAGAAGGCTTACATCACGCCAGCTCAGCAGCCACAGACACAGCCAGGTGTTGCTAGCCTGCCTCACCAGCAGGCAGCGTGTCTGCAGCTGCCAAATCAGGTCCTCTCCTCCTCACATGTGGATGTTCCTACAGACCTCTGCGCTGGTACTAAACTAAGTATCACCAGCCCTGCTTTTCCTGTGGATTCCACTCCATCGACATCATTTGCCTCCCAAGCAAGACTGTTTCAACCCCGAACAGAGCCCATCCTTTACAGCGACACTGACATGTGGTCAGTGCTTGATCACCGTCCCATCTTCCAGAGTGATCTGATCTCAACTCAGTCAGACGCCTCCACTGGTCCTCAGCTAAACCAGGAAAGCGCTGAACTCACTCAGACAACAGCTACGTCCCAAAGCTATGCAGACCTCACTACTGTGGACGTCAGCCAGATTGACTTTTATTGAACTTTTTAAATAAATGTATCGCCTAAAGATCAAAACAATAAAACAACAAAATTCATAAGGAGTGTTTGTCAAGTTACTTGAAAATAGTAATAGTTACTAATTACTTCTCCAAGAAAGTAATCATCTTACTTTACTGATGACTTATTTTCAAATGTAATTGGTTACTTTATTACTTTTTAAAAACATGATACACAACCTCAATACATTATAAAGCAATAGACCTTTCAGCCCAGTTCTATTTCTCCTGCATAATCCACAATGAAAAAGTCTCTTTTTAAAACTGGTTTTATTAATCTTGTAACTTTATGCACATTGCATCAAGCAAAAATTAAATTCCATGCAACATTGTCTGATTGGAAGATTATGTTTAACATTTAAGCCCATTTTCTGCATATTCCAGCATATAAAATAAACTGTTTTGCGTTTCACGCTTTCACATTGATGCAAGTAAAACACAGCAAAAAATAAATAAAATCAAAGATTCAGCGGCACCAAGTCCTTTCGCTCTTAAATCTATTTTAATGTGTTTAGCCGAAGTGTGGCTGTCGGAGGTTTGCCCGGTGCCACAGCGGTCATGTCAGTGGGAGGGGATCCGCCGGGGGTTTCTATGTGAATTTCACATTACCGTGGCAGCGTGCTAGGTGCTTGCTCAGATTTGAAGTTTAATTTTTCGCTGTAGAAACCACGGGTAGCAATATGGCAATTTGCACATGAAGAACATTTGCACAGAAGAGTTTAATTATTTATTGAATATTTGTCTATTTTAGGTAGTCTTTTGGTTCCAGGTCCTGCACAGCTGCTCCTCATTAAGAAGTATGGTGGTTGTCTGTGAAGAGCAAAGGTTGTTACTGAGAGCAAATAAGGTTAACCATTGAGGAGAGCTGAGGGTAAATGTGTGAAAAATCTAAAAATAAAGGTGGTGCAAAGAAGGGACTATGAGATGTGATTATTCACCTGTCTTTCCTGTATCTTCTCCAGGGTTTAGGCAAACGTCTCCCGTGGGTTCAGGCACCATTTAAAGGTTCCAGGAGAGGCCATGGGTTAAGGGAGTGTGGGGAATCTCTGTGCTTGGGATTTTTTGTGTTTTGATAATAATGGTATGGTGTAAGGAAATAGTGAAATATTTAATAATATGAAAATGTATGCATGTCCATATATATTTATTTATTGAAGTATTGTATAATGTGGTAGAAGGTTAGGATTTGAGAACTCTCCTGTTAGTGGAATAATGGTTTAGCCTGTGACAGCTGAGAGGATATAAGACTGCCAGGCTGTTGGGAATGATTGTTTGTGAGGAGAGAAGGCTTAACATATGAGTGATTGTCATGTCCTGAGAGCTATATGGTGATTTAATGCCTCTTGTTCGACTATACTTGTCTTGGTCTGCCTCACTGTAAATTACATATTGTTACATATCACCAAGAATTAGTGGCACAAGACACGGAGGGATAGAGAGGGAGCGAGAGAGACAAACATGGAAACAAGACACAAAAGAAGATGCAGAAGAAAACTAAAAAACCTGCGCTATGAATTCTGGGATAGGTTGGGTCGCAAAGGATACATCAGACCTATCCTTCAAATTCGGGGAAATGAAGGACGCATTTGGAGCAGCCTTCAAATTGGGACAGCCTTCAGCGCCTGGCTGTGACATAATCGGCCTTCAATTGCAGCCTCCGAAGGTAGTAGCCCCTGAATTGGGGCATAGTTAAAGATAGCCTTCCTGAAAAAAGTGATTAGTGTGTTTAACAAAGGCTTGAACTTGTGACACAGCATCACATAAACTCATCACCTTTTGTCAAGGTAACAGTTGCTGACTGGCTAAGGAAGCAGGCAGGGAGAAGAATCTGTATCTCTCCATGAGAGAGAGGAAGGGATCACAGCTGGTGAGAGTTTCTATTGTCGCACAAAAGGACATTTTATTGATACCTGTTCTTTGCGGTTAACCAACATCCAGCAGTCATAGTAGGGATAACGGCAGGCAAAATTAATCAAGCATCCCTACATAGACTTCTGCTCAGCGCTAAATTCACCTCTCAGACAGTTTCCCATTCACTTCGAGCACTCAGATTCCAAAGACAAACACATTTTGGGGCTCAAACCAAAGCCATCAAGCTCAATATTCCTTTGGAGGAGCTCCCAGAAACACTTCACTTATCCACATTAGTGTCTACATTCCAGATATCACCCATCGTACAGAAGCGGTAGCTCTCATTATCAGCCAACCACTCCAAACATATTAAGATGCATCTCTTTGAAGCCCCTGGTATTAGGACACTCTTGATTTAGCAAACACAATCCTCACGTGGAACAAAAGCTCTTCTTCTGGTTCAAGCAACCATTGCTGTGACTATTTAAAGTCAGTCACACCTGCCAGTGAATCTGTTCTCTCCTCTGCATCTTCTAAACCGCCTGATCTGACCTCTGTTTCCCAGGTTTATTATGATTTAGCAAAGGTATTCCACAAAGATCTAGCTCCCTTGCTCCCGCCACATGGACCATACGATTGTGCCATTACTCTTCTCCCTGGCATTCCTCTCCCAACTAGCAGTCTCTATTGTTTAACAAAACCTGAATTTGACGCCATGGAGGAATACATGAAACCCCTTGCAGCTGGGATAACCCATCCATCCTCTCCTCCACTCGGGGTCAGGTTTTTCTTCACAGAGAAGAAACTCGTTGGTGGTTCTTGGTGTCCGGGGCTGGGCGCTCAGGTTTGTACCAGCTCACCCCCAGTGGCTGCATGGTGGGGCCTGCCGCCTGTGGCTCGGTAGGGCCTCTTCCAGGGTAGGGGGGGCCCTCAGGCCTCCAGCCTCTGGGCCTGTGGCTCGGTTTACTCTGGCACAGCTGGCTGCCAGCAGAGCCGTACACCACTGCAGCCCCCTCTGACTTCTGCTCCGTGGCTGCTGGGTGGCCCCTCATCTGGGGCTCTCCTCAGCTCTTCCCAGGAGGAAGGCATGGATGCACCTCCTTGGGCTCTTGCACTCTGGGGTCTCTTGATGTCTGGGGCCTGGATCTCCTCCATTCCTGCTTCATGCCCTGGGGGACGGGGCTATGGCTCCCCACACTACAAGTGCGCTGATCCACACAGGTGTTCACAGACACAAACTACACCTTTCTTGGCTGAAAACCTCAAAGCACATTGTGCGCTGTCGGTCCTGCGTGCTGCACAACAGCACTCTATATTTAGCATTTACTGTTAGCTAGATTAATGTGATGGTGCTGTGTTTATTATGTTGCTCTCTTTTTTGCTTGTTTTCTCTTTTTTTTTTCTCTCAACAGGTGATCCGGGAGATTTTTTTTCTTTTTAAGTGTCCTTTCTCACGGAACCCCTTCATCTTTCTTTCTCCCTGTCCTATCCCCCAGCCATGTCGATCCCGTCTGTAACAACTGAAAATAAAATAAAATAAATAATAACAACAAAGTTCGATCAAATGGACCAAAACCGCAAGGCCGTGATTATCCACTTGGCAAAGTAAATCTGTTGGGTATCTTTGTTGGCTTTCAGACATCAATTCTAACGGCTAAAAAAACCAAACGGGACAGGCGAAAAAAAACCCAAAACACAACAACAACAACAGACAAGTCCCTTTGTTGTTGCATTGACATTTCAAGGTTTGAACATTACTGTCAAAAATAAATACCCATTACATCTATTTTTCTCTGCAATTGAAATTTTGCAGGGAGACTGTTTTTTTGCAATACTTGTAATCTTGTTCATATCAGTCAAGGAGATGAATAGAAAACAACATTCAAAACCCAACTTGTTCATTTTGAATACTTAGTAATGCCACTCTGACGCACCAACAATGACATCATCTGAGACTTTCTGAAATGTTTGTGCTTATCTTTCTTGAACAGATCTGGATCTTTTCCAGGAACCTCTCTGAGAGTCAGTCTGTCATTCGTCAGGTTTTCCAGCACTTACTGGAGAAAAGACTGTGGCAGAAAGGCATCCCACCTTATTAACTGTGACTAGGCTTGGGAGACAGAGGTATTCATACATGGTTAGTCTGCTTACTCACATTTCATAAATGCTGTGATAAATAAACGGTGTGATAAAACTTACATCGACCATATTTTTCAATTCTATTAAAATCCACGAATGCAGATGCAAAATTACAAAAACAAACACAGACAAAAGGTATAACTGTCCAAAAACGTATGGGCCTGCCTGTAGCTTCAAAATGAGCTCATTTCAGGCAGACGGAGGCTCGCTCCTCTCCTCATATCCAATCTCTTCAATGAAGCCTGCAGTGCAGGGGGAGTCCGACTGGTCTCAACTGGTCCCACTAATGCCGCAGCAGTCATTCAGCACCCGTGTGGACATGAATGTTGATATTATCATTTCCTCTTCTCTCCAGTTACACGTTAGATACTTACTCCTGAGTCAATGAATAAAACCTAAGGCTTGCCAAACACAGATACAGATCAAATCATGGTACACTTGTTTTCTCAACAATAAACGCAACATCAGTATCGGGGTAAAGCAGATCCAAACGTCTGCATTTTACTTAAAAAAAAAATAAGGAGAATAAAGCACCTTCCCTTTATCATTTTATTTTCATTCATGGAGTGATTACTTTGTCTTTTTTTTTTTTTTTAATTTGGTGTCATTGACAGGCCTTTCAGTCTTAAATAATTTAGCTACACAATTTGTAATGTATCCATATTTGTTGTGGAGTCTGTTTCAGTGTTTACATTTCTTTAATTTTAGAAAACATGAAAAGTAAAAAAATCTTTTTTTTCTTAATTTATTTTTGATCGCTTTTTAAAATTGTATTATTATTATTAGTAGTAGTAGTAGTATCTTATTAAGTTGGAGGAACCTCTCTAGTTTCCCCGCACGACGTCCGGATTTAATTTGAAGACGGACCACTTCCACTTCCGGTCCAGCTGTCAACAGACCCTGCAGCACACGTGTTTCCACAGTTAAAATGGTGAGTATGTTGAACTGTGGGTTTTTCTGTTTGTATAGCGTTAATAAAAGGCCTCTAAATGATCGGAGCTCGTCGTGTTTTTTAGCCGAAGACTCAGAGAGGAAAACCTGCGGAGAAAGTGGTTCATCCGTACAGCCGGAAGGCAGCTTATATGGCCCGAGAGGAGTGCAGACTTAGGAGGAAAGAGAGGTTTGTGTATGGCCGCAAAGGTCAGCTCACCTTAACGAATCAATAGCATGTTGTTAGCCTCACATTTGAGCATTATGTTAAACTCTTGCCATGTCTCCGCCTCAGCGCTGCGAGTCTGCAGATGCAAACACGAGCGTGGCTCCAGGGACATGTTATTAAATGTAACTTAGGCTGATTGAGACACTTCATCCTGCCTTGGCAGTTTTCTTTAACCTCTTGTGTGACGTAAACAGCGTCTGCGTGGTGATTTAAAGGAGGTTTAACTGGTTTCTTTCTAATGCTGCAGGCAGAAGACTGAGAAAGCTAGTCGTCTGAGCAACATTGGTGAGAGCAAGCTTTTTGTTCATGTTATTGCAAGAGCAAAAAAGAAAAAGGTGTTTATTGATGTTTTCTTTCCTTTTTTTCTTGTATGTCCAATCACAGGTGAGAAGCTCTTGTGGTTTCAGAGTGAGCTGGATCCAGCTAAGGCAACTTACACAAAAAAAGATGCCTGCGACATCATTGAGAGGTTTGGCTGGGCTTATGCTCATTTTGATTTTGCAGTATATTATTTTTCATTTGGAAGTGCACAAACAAAAAGAGAGAGAGACCATACATGCATTAAACTCTGAGCCCATCAGCCAGTCTGTGAGCTGCCCGAGTCTCTGGTGAGAGCAGTTCATGTTTTCAGGGCTAAGACTTCATCATCCATCAGCTGGCCATTGTTTACAAAACACTACGTCGTCATCAGACAGCAGGTGATGATTTCATTTGGGCAAATAGAGCCCTCGTTTTATTCTCCAGCCTGCATGAACCCAACCCCCCTCTACCATGATTGGTCGGTTCCACTCCGACTATAAACAGAAACCATTACCTTGAACAATCACAACCAAAAGTTTGAGCCGTGGTATTAATTTTGTGCTTTGTGCATTTTGCTCCTCCGGTTTTTATTTGAATTTATTCCTTTTTATGTGAAACTAAGATACAGCTCAATCATATGTGTGTTTTATGAGTTTCAGATTCTTTTGTGGTCACACAAATAACAGTTTAAGCAAGTAATTTACAGCACTGACTCTTCTTCATAACTTCTGCAGTTCTCTATGGTGTGCTGGATATCCATGTCAGGGGAAAATCCTCATTGTGTTCCCAAGTCGATCAGTTTGTCGCCAATAAAAACATCTTAAAAGACCAGCTTCTTTTATCGCTCCCAGAACAGTTTGGTGAGAATCTTTGCATTTTCCAGCAAAAGGAGGAAAAAGTGGTAACTAAGCGGCTTGAAGATCATCAAATTAACTACCTAGATCCTAATGCCACCAAGAATCTAGTTACACTCCTTAAAAAACAAAAAAACAAAAAAACAGGTGAACAAGCAGAACCCCAGAAACTGTGATGAGCTTGGAGCACTGATGAACCAGGAATGGATCACAATCAATCAGGATTTTGCCTGGACACTGATATCCTGCACGACACAAAGAACTGCAGAACTCATGAAGAAGAAGGTTAAACACTGTAAACATTGACTTTATGCATAAATTACATTTTTTTTCCCCCCCAATGAAAGTATTTTAAACTCATGAAATACTTGTACATGAATCTAAAATAAAATGAAGCAACAAAGTGTATGAACAGTAGTATGTTTTCTGTCTTCAGATACCTCCATAGATTTGACTCTGAACTTGAGCAGATTGAACTCATGAATGGGATCAAAGGTCGGCAGGGTCGTCTCCATGGCGCCAGAGAGGCCGTAATCAAACAGACCATCGAGCGAGAGCGGGCACAGTTTGAGGGCGTCGGTTTCGGTGAGTCTTGGTTTTTAAAAAACCAACGAGTAATTTATAGACACCTCTGGCTGTAAAGCTGTCTGATCCTCTGCTGCGGTGTTTCAGAAATCCCGGACATCATCAATGGAAAACATCTGAAGACCTTTAGGTGAGTGGACAAGCTTTAATGAGCTAAACTCAACCTCTTGTTTCTCTTTGTTTGAGAAGATGTTATAGTTATTCAGCTTCCATCATTTCACAGATTGACTGATCAGCTGATAAAAGTGTATATATGGACTCTTAAGTCTGAACTTGAAATGATTCGATTTTGAAGACTGGTCATTAGTGTTGTTGCATTTTAAAATTTTGCAGAGAGTGGACTGGGGACCTGAAGAAACTTCCGAATATTAAACTGCGCAAGGTCTCGAACAAAAGTTTAGAGTCAAAGAAGGAAGGGGAGGAGAAACATGAGGGCGAGCAGGATCAAGAGGATGATGATGATAATGAGGAAGATGGAAGCGATTTGGACTGTGAGCAAATGGATGAGATTTCAGACTCCCACTGAGACTCTTTATGTTGGAGCTGCTGGAGTATTAAGACTTCCTTTCAGCACACTTAATGTGATGTGTGAGAAGATGCTGCTGCTATTCTTGGACCGTCCACGAGATGGTGCTACAGCCTCAAATAGCAAAGTCAGATTTTTTATTTTTTATTTTTATTTTTTTTTTAGTCTGAACTCCTGCTAAAAGTTTCTCAGTGACTTCACACCAGCCTTTCAGAGGTTTCTACATTCATCGTTTATTGCACAAACAAATATGCGTTTCATGTAACCAGGATGCTCCTTTTTATTTAGAAAAAAGCTGTTGCGGTGGGTTTAAGACACAGAGGAAACTGTATTATCTGTGAGGTGAGAAACCAAATCGAGACTATAAAAGTGGACGTGTGAGTAACAGTCGCTTTGAGTAGGCCGACTTTGTGTCGGTTCGAATCAAGAGAAATGCTCATAATCTAATGTAAAAACATGAATAGGTGGAAACCATGAAAGCTCTAGTTACATCGACATATAAATAAATGTTGTCCAGCTCAGGACCTCCGAAGCTGCAAACGACTGGGCTACTGTAGACTTTCTATTTTAACAAATAATCTGACGATAACTTTCAGACTATTATGTTTTTAGATCTCAGACTGAGATAAAGGTTCAGTTTACAATCTGTTTCTCTACTTATAACATCTGACTCTTTGGTGCCTGAAGACCTGATTGTCTAAAAGGAGAGTAAAGGCCTCAGTATGCTTCAGAGCTTGTCACACAGGCCCGATCAGTCAGGTTTAAAACAAGCTCAAGCTATTGTTTTTTTTGTTTTTTTTATCCTGCCTCACTCTCACTTTTGACAACTTTTCCAAATTCATTAAAAACTTTTGAGTAGTGTGTCTGCGGGTCATAGATCTGCACTTGGTGTAAAGTGATTGGTTCATATGTTTTGTTCAAAAATACGACAGCAGCTCAACTTCTAAATGGAGAAGTCTCTTAATGGCAGTGAACACCAGGGGCACAGATGTGTTACAGATATCAGAGTCTGGCTACAGTGACTGAATCTGGAGCGTTTCAGAGTAGCCCTCATCTGCTATAATGTTGTATCTCTGATTCTACAGTTCATGCGAGGCTTCAGCTAGGCCAATCAGGATTATGTAGGCTCTGTTCTGGGACTTCGCAGCTCTCACCAAGAGCAGCAGCAAGTCCCCCTTACAGAGCAGTGGCAGCATCAGTGAAAGCAGATCAGAGAAGCTGGGTAGTAAAGGCTGAAGCAGCTTAAATGTCCCGCCCTGTGGATGTGTGACAGAGTGTCAGCTGAGCGATCAGCTGATGTGGGGACTGATTACGAGTCATATGTGTGATTCATTTGAAACATACTGAGACCTTTGATGAGCATCTGCAGGGTGTTCACATCTTTAACTCAGTGCAGGTTGAGAAAGTGCATACAGGGATAAAATGGTGTCAGTAAACCACAAAACACGGTCTTTACAAGCGTTCTGTGCCGATGGCTTTGTTTTCTGTCCTCTCTCCACACTCTGCCCCTCCTCCTTTCTTCGTGAAGCCCTTCTGACCCCAACTTTTCTGGATCACTGAAGGACCGGATCAGTTCGTTTGTCCAGCAGCACCCACGGAAGTTGAGAACAGCATTACAACACCGCACAAGTCCAAATCTCACTGTGCTCACGACATTACCATGAGCAGAGTGGGATTAGGGACTGTTCTCGGAGCGGGAGGAAATAAGTCAAACGGGGTTTTGCGCCGGTGCCACAGCGGCTTCCACCGACGTGTCAGAGTCCATCGGCGCTGCCGGAGCTTGGGCGAGGGCCTGGCTGACCGGCACCTCCACGGTTTCATGCCTGCCATTGGCGATGGTGCTGTGCCAGGCCTGGGGGTTGTGCAGGTCCTTCTCGGGACAGTTCTGCACAGTGATGATGCGGTTGAAGGCCTTGAGGCGGCGCCACAGCTGCAGGTAGACTTTACATTGGATGTACATGAAGATGAGGCCACCCGTGAAGCCGATGGCCACCACAATCAGCTTAGTCCAGAAGGGCCATTCCAGCACACCTGAAAGGACACCGACACACACACAGCAGCTGTTAGTGCCCCTCGCAGACGTGTGAGGGATCATGATGGTGGCATGTGCAGAGCTGTGCTTACCCTGCGGTGTATAGTAC
This sequence comes from Oreochromis niloticus, assembly GCF_001858045.2. NCBI lineage: Eukaryota > Metazoa > Chordata > Actinopteri > Cichliformes > Cichlidae > Oreochromis > Oreochromis niloticus. The sequence continues at coordinate 15,198,378 of NC_031971.2, read as the reverse complement.
TTCAGAAGAGAAACTCTCCATAATTCGGCTGCAATCAAGAGCGATTTCTCTTTTTAATCTCTGGAGAAAACTATTCTATTGTGCAAACACTGTAGAAATACTCTAAATATTAATGCTTATGATTTTATAACTCATATGTATGAAGAGAATATCTATATTTTTCTGCATCTACTCTTACGTCCTACATTGTAAACACAACACGACACACACCACCACTGAACACAACCATGAATGTAGAAGAGCACTGAGGGGTGTTAACTGTGACTTGAAGGATAACTCGTGGATCAGAGGATACTGATCAACAATCGCATCATCTTCACATTCCTGAGAGATCTCCATTTCACCTCTCCTCTAGTCACAGATTTCAGTTATAAGTAGTGTACCATGCAAATTACTTTTGCATTAGTTTCCAAGTGATTTTCTCCATCCGGCTGTTTTAAAAAAAAATATATTATTATAATGTTGTAGAGATTGTACTCTGAGGCTGTGTTGGGAACCTTCCCGTCTTTGAAGTATAACATCTGAAACCTTGTCTGTTCAGACAGTTGGTCTTTGGGTTTCACTTTCCAATAAATCTGGTAGCTGTTTCTCTCAGAATTACCAAAAAACGTGTCACCTTTGTCCAAATAACTTCCTGTAAACACATTGCAGACTTGACAAAGATTTTCCTGCAAACAAACAGTCCTAGAAAGACAATTTGGCCAGTGTCGACAGTTTACTTAAAAAAATGCAAAGACTTCTGTTCAGTAAGGTAACACTGACTTTTACTGCATGTTAATGCAATAAAAATCTGATTATAATGAAATTGAAACATTTTCAGTTAATGTTAATTTCCCCAGAAACACAAAAATGACATATTAAACTAAAAGCTCTTTTATATTCGTTAACACTGACTTTCAACTTCATTAGGTACACCTGCCTTGATTCTTCATTGCACAGATTCAACAAGGTGCTGGAAACACATTTTGGTCCATATTGACACGACAACATCGCACAGTAGCTGCAGATTTGTGAGCTGCACACTCGTGATGTGAATCTCTCGTTCCACCACATCACAAAGCTGCTCTTTTGGGCTGAGGTCTGGTGACTGTGGAGGCCATTTGAGTACAGTTAATACACTGATTTGACTATTTTGTGACATGGTGTGTTATCAGGAGATGTGCACACTGTTGTCATAAGGGGACAAAAGCAGTCTGGCCCATCTCCTCTGATCTCTGGCATTAACAAGGAATTTCGTTCCAGAGAGCCGCTGCACAACTACTCAGATGAGCCCATTTGGCACCAACAACCATGACGCGTCCCGTCACTTAAATGGCCCTACTTCTTCATTCTGATGCTCAGTTTGAACATCAGCAGGTGATCTTGACCATGTCTACTTACCTCAGTGCACTGTTGCTGGCATGTGATTGGCTGATTAGATATTTCTTTTAATTGGCAGTTGAACACATGTACCTAATAAAGTGGCCAGTGACTATAGCAAGCGCGATGTAGTTGCTTGGCCACATGATGCCATACCACAAGAATTGCTATACATGCTCAGTTCAGCAGCATAATTATGACACCCACACACAATTTATCTACAGATCAATTTCACACATTTACTCTGAGACTTTCAAACATGAACATGGTATAAACTGAGTGTCTGAGAAACTAAACGTTAAAAGTCCGTCTTCCACACTAGAGCAGGACATCTAATGTGCAGAGAGACCTTTAGGGACGACTATCACAGTAAACCACCTAATATATAATGTACCTAGTATACCCAAACAGGCGAAACTTTTTAAAATCACTTAACCAGAGTCAGGCAGGTGCACATACCTACAGGTTAAAGGCACCCTGTGGGGTGCTGTGGGGGCATGTGGAGAGTGGATTATGCACAATGTCTTCTTCCAGTAGAGTTGAAGCTAATACACTTTGCATGGTATAATCCTGTATAAATCCATTCCACCCACATCAATACCAACCATAAGTAACCGACTACACCAGAAAAGAAACATTAAAGAAGTTAAACCTACTCGGTGTGAATGAGTGGAAACTCCTTTCCACTCATTCATGCCATCTGTATGAATGAATCAATGAAAAGGAAATCAACACCCACACATTAATGCACGTATTTTAGGAGTTCTTACTAATTCTGTGTATTTGTCAGTTATTCTATAAGAGAAGAGGTGAAATCTGAGGGATTTTACGGCTCATACGGTGTATTAACAAACGCCACGCACACCCAGAAAAAGAAAGTGAACAAAATAAGTGGGTGAAACGTGACAATCAATTATAATTCTAATTTAAAAAAAAGACAAAATATCCGCAGACAAAGAAACGTTTTAACTCAGAAAGAGAATTATAAATATAGATCTACACATAGATCATAGTAGACGATAATAAAAAAGAAGGCTTTTTGTTTATGTTACATGTGGTGAGAAATAGTATCCAACATGTAACTGTGGACACACGTGTTCACATGCAAACAGTGAATGTGAAGGAGACACCACAGGGACCGTATATACTGCGTGCTGCCTGACTCTGGCGTGTGAGCGGCGGGGAGGCGAAGGGAAGGCACTGACCGTTCTTTCCGAGTCGGATCTCTTCAGCAGTTCTCCTCACCAGAATGTAGACGGACCACAACATACACACTATCGCTATCAGGTGAAACAGCACTGAGCAGAAGATCTTCCTCCTCTCGCTCTTTGACATGTGTAGCTTCTCCCACTGGAAGAAAGAGGGGCGAACACAGGAGGGAGACAAAGAAACACGCTCAGAACTGCCCTGCATATCTCAGCGCTTAACGCTTTTCAGGAAGACCTAAGTGTGTGCGTACCTTGCTTAAAGGTTTGAGCTTCGTCTCCATGATGAAGTCAAATTTGCAGAGTTCACAGCAGCGAGTGTCGGAGGATTTGATCCACTGGTTGAGACAGGCCTGATGAACAAAACTGAGGCTTCCCGTGCAGCGACAGGGCATTATCAACGGACACTCGTCGTCCCCCTCACAGTGGCAGATCCTGCATACAAACATAAGGAGGAGAAATGACCTGCAGTCTCTGCACCGTGTTATTTTAGTGCCTCTCTCTGGCTTTGCTTGTTTGGCCTCATCTGGGCAATGAAGATAAACTTGGTGTCAGTACATGATCAGTTTTCACACTCGTGTAACTAACCTGCAGACCTCCAGCTCAGAGTCATCAGAGCAGGGATGCGGTGTGTTCCCATTCGCATCACAGTGTTTCTGGAGTGTGGGCACTGACATGTCCCCGCCCCCTGACCCCTTCTCCTGGTATCTCTTGGTGATGAGCTCCTCGCCATCGTCGGCCAATGAGGAGCTGCCTCTTGGGCTCTGTGATTTGTAGCTCTTCGTATCCTTATCTCTGCCCTGCGATCGATCCCTCTGCGATGCATGGCTGTCTCTCTTCACCGAGCTCCCGTGGTTGTGGCGCTTCTTAAGGCCGCTGCTGTCCTCCATCAGAGGTTGACTCTCTTTCCCTTCATCTGAGCCCACAGATTGCAGCTCCATGATCTCGGCTTTGTCTTCTCCTCCTTTGTGTGTGTTTATCACCTCCCTGTCCCGGCTGCTCCCGCTGCGGCGGCGCGCTCTTCTGGCTTTCTCTTTGCTCCAGCTGCGGCTCTCGCGGCACGCCTCATCCTCAGAGGAGTCTGAAGGCGGCGCACCTGTGCACCGGAAGCGAGGTGGGAGATCCCTCCGGTTCCTGAAGGAGCGCTCCCTCTTCTCGCCCAACTCACTACGGTCAGAGCTGAGGCTCCGGTCGTTGTGGTCCTGCTTGCCATTGGTTTCCACGCAGTCGATGGCCGTGCAGCTGCTTCTCTTGCGGCGGTGACGTCGCTTCACCTGCTTTTTTTGTGCCTGAGCCGATGAGCCCAGAGTGGTGCCAGTGACTGTCATTGCAGAGGAGTTGTGTGTGTGCTTTTTGTGTTTGCGTGACTCAGACGCATCCTCCTCTAAGCGGGACAGCTGTCCAGAACTAAACACACACACACATGCCACATAAACATACACACACACACACACACACATTCACACACAGATGGAGATGAAATAAGGTGAAACAAGATGGAAAAACATAACTGTGTCATAACTAAAGCAATGGGCTGAAACATAGCTGCATGATTTTAAAGATTAAGTCAATTTACTAGCAACAATTTATGCTACCATTTTTGATTTCGATTACTTAACAAGTAAAGGATTTAACTCGTGCTATGCAATCATACAGATTGAGAATAAAGATGAACAGGTCCATCGATACATTAGCCATAGAAATGAAAGAAAGTGACCTGTAAGACTCCAAAGCACCACATCTGTTCCTCTGAACAATCCTGCAGAATTGACACCCACATCAATTCTAAGAGTTTATATATCAGGATATAATAAAAATAATATTTTGTACTGAAATGAAGAACAACATATGACACGTATCATTATTTATTTAACGAAAATGAAGAAACTAAGTCCCATGATTCAGTAAGTTGTAGAACCACCTTCAGCAGCAATAACTCGAAGCAATGGTTTTCTGTCTCTCACATCAATGTGGAGGAATTTTCGCCCACCTTTCCTTACAGTGTTGCTTCAGTTCCTTGAGGTTAGTCAGCATTTGTTCATGCACAGCTCTCTTACAGGCCCACCAAAGGATTTCAGTAAGGTTAAAGTCTGGACTTTGGACCATTGCAACACTGATTCTTTTCTTTTTCAGGCTTTCTGGTGTAGAAGATTGCGATATTGTGTTAACGCACACCTGAATACTTCAGAGCAGAAAACTCCCAAAACCTCTGCTTTTATAGAGGTGCACACTTGCTGATGATCAGTTAACCAGGTGTATTTACGGTAAAATGACACTTCTCTTTATATATTTTCTGCTCTCATTCAGGTTAATTTCTAAGTGACAGAATCAGGGCTGCCCATGATTTCTTTCTTATACTTGGAAACACATTATGGTCACTGAATATCTCATTCTTCTTTAATTAATGTGGATAGCAAAGAGTTATTTGCTGTTAGAGGTTGCTAACACAGCTTCTGTTTCATTTGAAGCTGAGAGTAGTTGGACAGAAACTGCCCCTGCAAAACAGGAAATGGATAACAGGAAACAGAATGGAAACTAAAGCTTATGATCAGGCTAAATAATCAAACAAGCAGGCAGTGAACGTGGACTGAACACACACACACACACACACACACTCACACACACACAGCCTCATTTTGGCCATGAAGCCAAAGGACTGAGCCTGTCAGTGTGGCCAACACGGCACCAGTGGGTATGACAAGCTGAAGGTTTCCATTTCTGCAATCAGTCATCTTCCCCCCATTGATTGCGCTATGGGAGCGCCACAGCACACATTTTAAGTTTGTTATGCCCTCGGGGTGCAGCCGACCATGCTAATTCAGTCTCCCACTCAGAGGAGAAGTGTGCATGTTAATATCACAGAGAGAAGCCTGGCTGCTCCTGGCTTTAAAAGAGATGTTTGAACAGATATTTGCAGATAGTCAAGGAATGGAGTCTTTCTTCCCAGGTAACTGTAACTGCAAGAGAAGCCAATCTTACCTGCATATGTCCTGAGCGGATGGTGTTATGGATGTCCTTGAGGCTGTAGTAAGCCCTGCAGTCGAGTTGCTAGCCTGCAACAACCAACATCCTCTATTTAGTGCATTCTACAATTACTCATGAGTTATTAAACAACCAATCACACATTGTTTTATGAATCAGGTGCCAGTAAATGTTTACTGGTGCTCAAATGTGGGTGCATTTTTATTTTTTTATTTTTTTTTTGTAGAAGGTACTCCTGAAATACCCCAAAACCTAAGACTTGAGTATCAAACATACTCCTTAATGTACTGTCATTTGTCATGTGGTTGACCCCTTACTGTAACTCTTACTGTAGGTACTGAGCATTAAACTTACCTAATGCATAAAATATAGACAGTATATATATATAAAATACTACAATAAAATTGAAGGTGAATTATTAATTTCTGAGGGACAACAGCTGCAAAATGTGAGCACAGCTCTTTTAGATTCTCTCCTACACACTGCAAAAATGTTTGTTAATGAGTGAACTTCAGACTTTTATGATATCACCAGGAATGGGAGTGATGTCCTAGTACTGTAGACCATAGGGCATCTAACATAATACTAGATAATTTCATATATTATGTTTGAAAAGTCATTAATATCTTTTCAGTTTTCTTCCACTGTGCTTGCATTCAGTAATCAGTGACACTGAGTAGGTTGCACCTCATTTATGCACCCATATTAAACTGTAAATCGCTGCCTCTTTTTAAAACTCTTTTAGCTAATATGTGAACAAACAACGGCTTATTTCCGCCTCTGGCAAAAGTAGAGTAACTAGAGTTTTTTGAGCTGCATTTCTCGTCACGTAAAAAACTTAACTTCCGTGTTATGATTTCTACTTTCAAATCGGGGTTAGTCTCAGATGATTCATCAGAATGTACTGAAGAGAGTCTTCAGCCGTTGAGATTGTTTTTGTTAAAAACAGCTGCCTAGTGCTGCTAAAAACCAGCGTGAGGGTTTATTTGAAGGCCGTGCGAAAAAGAAAATAGAAAAGACTTATAGATGTGATTAAAAAAATGAAGTGATCTGTAGCTTTTCAAATGATGATTGATGTTTATATGAGAAATCTGAACTAATGGAGCTTAGATGATAATTTAGTACTCTGTGTGAGTCATGCATCAGTGTGCACTTGATGTTCTGTGAACATCCATCTCTACTCTAAGTGTGACGCACACCCTAACCACATTCTCGCACATCAAACTGCGCTTTCCTATGCAATGCTACCGTACACTATGAACTGTGACCTTGATTTTAATGCTTTAAGCACCGATATTTAACAGTTACCTTGGAGATGTTGCTGGATCGACTCCCTGAGCGCCCAGGTGCCTTCCTCCCCTGCAGGGGAGATGGAGAGACAGAAAATCATTAGAGCCCAATAAACACGCTGAAGGATGTGATGCTTTAATAGTGCGCAGCAGCTGTGGAGCCTGAGGCTTTTAAACCAATGATTTCTTTGGCACACAACACCAGACAGAACCATAAAATCATATTGGAACAATATTTTACAGCCCTTGTGTCGACTTCAGCTAATGGCTGATTCACCCCAATATGTTTTAGTGCAATCTGCTGCAGAGCTGCTGCTGCTTTTTTTTTCTTTGTGTGTATGAAAATGATAGATAAAGTCTTTTAAACTACTCAAATATGCCCATATCAAGTTCAAAAAGGTGAATATTAATGCACAGAAAAGCAGCAAAAGGGTTTTTTTTATTTATATTTGTTTATTTCCTTTTTTTGAGAAATGAATGCTACATAATAGCTTTAGCAATAACTTCTAAATCACCTGGCTGCTTCACCTTCAAACTGCTATCATTATAATTTAAATCAAATGATTACACACATCAGGCACGCTGTTAACTTTCAAACTAAAGTTTAAATCTTCCCCCTGCCCCCACCCACCCAACACCAAGACCTCCAAAAATAGGCGAGGTGAGAAATGTGGCTGCACTTTTTGTAGAAAAGACACTAAAGTTTAAATCTGCAATAAAAACAAAACTCCTTTAATCAAACTAAGCTGCTTTTAACACCAGCAGGTATTCAGCGCTGATCGGTCCTCCTGTGTTTACCGATGAAAATCCAGCATCAAGAGTCGTGCACAGCCTCATGTCCTTGCTGCTTCATTGTGACCTGAGCTAAAGCCAGCCAATCCTATTACCTGGTTGTCCCGCTAAGAGCACAAGATGCTGCTCTGCAATGTGTCTCTATTTAAAGGCAACTTAAGGCACTTTTTCTAGAATCTGCCCTGAGCGCTGATTGTCTGAACTCACCTATTAGACCTTGGGCTTCGCCAGCAGACATCTGCAGCCTGCAGCAGCTTTACTTACCAATGAGATGGTGGCAAGTGGGAGTTACCAAGTGTCGACCAGCTGGTGAACCACCAAGAAGGAAAATATCTTCTCCATAATAATTTGGTGCCAAATTATTTTCCAGACACTTTGAAAATAATTTGGCCTGATCCCAAAATTCTTACCATCATATCATTGAAACCTAGCTTCTAGTTTACATATGAACCACATCAACAACATCGCTCAATTTAAATAAAATCAGCTGGTTGTGAGTTGGGAAAGCTACAGATTGCTGAATAAGTAACGGAGATGAACCGAAGCAGTCACAGCAAGCAGTTATTTTTCTGGTTCACTTTCATCCTCAACCACATGGACCTTTGCACCTGCATTATGGGATTAAATCTGGCTTTGTTGCGGATATTTGCTGGATACTATTTCAAGTATCATGCATGCAATGAGCTCAAGCTGTATAACCTACCAACTGTCTGGTACTGCAGTGGGTGGGCAGTGGAGAATGAACTGGCAGGAGTTAATAAAACAATGGAAATCATGGATAAAGCTGGCTGTATTTTTCATTCTGTCAATAAATCCTGAAACCAAAGATGTAACTGCAACTTTTCCCAAAACCAGTACCCATCTGATCCTAATGTCATATTGTCTACACTGAGGTGTTAATTCAAATCCGAGAAGATACTTTCATTCCTCAAACGTCTCTATCCAGGGCTTACATGAGTTAATGCAGCTAAATATTAAAGTCTCCCTGAATTTAAATTGTGGCAATATACATGATTTTCAGATTAGGACTGCATTCAGAGGGAATTAAAACCCACCTTTGTCTGAATGTATGACCCCGCTTTGGACATGACAGATATTAGTTTGGGGAAAAAATTATAAAAGTACATGAAGTCGGTTGTGTTGCTGGGATTTCCAAGAGTAATAACTATTAAAATATTTCACAACCCTGATGGCTTTGACACTAATAAACAAAGAAAGGTTTCAAAAAAACAAAAACAAAAATACAGCAGCTGACAGCACATATATGTGAAGGTAGTAACACCACAAACTCCACCATCGATGTCTGCAAGTAGGATATCTATAACACCTGTCAGTATGAAAGTATTACAGGGCTTAAATTTGTTAAGTTTTATGTATCTTACAGGATGTTTGTGGAGTTCAAAGTTGAAATGTTAAATGTGGGTGGTTTTTCCATAGATCTATTTTTTTAAATACTTGACATAAAATAGGAAAACCTGAGCTTGCATGCATCAGCCCACACACAGCCACAGTTGTAGGTACACTCTGTGAAAATCACTGAAATAAATAAGAGACACTGACAAGCAGAGAACTGCATCATGTAAGCTGATCAAGGGATTTTCTGATGGCCACTTTTAAATCAGTGCAGTCCTGCTTGGAGTCGAAGCAAACACTCCTCTGCCTTTTAGAGGAGATGGACACGTGTTCACATGTATGTGACCAGTTATAATTACTCACGTCATCTTTCCAAAGTTTCATAACAAAAAGGGTATTTCTAAGAAGATACAACTACTGATGCCTGTTAGTCGTGTAATTCCTTCCAGTCAGGTTGTGTTTTTGTGTTGTGGTAAACCTCAATGCGTCAAAAAACCCCAAAAAACCCTGAAGTGGGTGATCAAAGACTAGAGCTATGAAAGGAAATAATGAGATCTTGATTTTGTTTGGAGTTTTTTCCATTAAAATTAATGCTTACCCCCAAAACACAACCAACAAAAAAGAAATCAACAGGAAACAGACTTGAGCCTGCCAGGCTAACTGTTTCCTCCTGCTTCTAGTCTTTGTGCTGTGCTAGGCTAAACACATCTGGGACCAACCTTAACTCATAGATAAAGCTCAGTCTTCCAAAACACATCATGTGTGAGTTGCTACAACTTATCGATACCCTGCTACTGAGTCTTTCACCCTTCTAAGGCCAACAAAGCCCAAACAGTTCAAGCACGCTTCCTTTGATGGAGTGTAAATACAAACAAAGAAGAAGCACCTCTCAGGTAAGAAAAGAGGCCAAAAACAAGGGAGGCAGCCCAAGTTTGTCCTACACCTACAAATAAATACTGCACAGACCCAATCAGATAAGTTAACCTGTCTTTTATAAAGCTCATGTGCACAATATGCTTTACACAAAATGATGGAGGGGTGAGATGTGTCTAACTGCACAACAGCAGTCTAGCAGACAAAGTCACACTTTGTGTATTTATAGACGTTTTCTAGGTTGCTCATTGTGTGAATATGTAAAATAGTTTGTTGCCTTTCTAAACGAGAGGACATTACATCAATTCGAAATACATCTATGTGACAACAAATGTTAATCAAGAGAAGAGCAAAAAGAAGCTTTACCCTTAGCAGACGAGCATAAAGCACCATAATAACATAATAATGACTGTGTTCATAGCACTGGTACATAACAAAGATTCAAAATATACTATTCAAAGACAGAGGATTAAATGCTATTCTACAATTCCTAATATCAGGGCTACACACACACAAAAATACTTTGGTCATGAATTCTTAGAGAAAATACACGGACTCCTAAGTCCACCTAATTTTTTAAGTGCATCAACTTTTAAATGCCACAGCAAAACAGGGCAATAAGAAACTGATCATCATAAGACTCCAGCAAAACACATAATTCCTCTAGGTTTAGCTTCTATAAGCTATAACTGATAGCTCTTCAGTAATGAAGTGAAGTTTCAGAGGTAGCGTACTGCTGTCGCTCACCTGAACCTCGAATCCTCTGTTGGCACTCTGGCTCTGATGCACAGTAGAGACTCTGGCGAGTCTGTGTGTGGACATGTGCATGTTTCTTCAGAGGGGATTAAGTGATATAGCGTGGACTGAGGGATGTATTTTGGTTCTGTACTTTGGCATACGATCAAACACACCTACAGCCACATTTAGACAACCAGCCATGACCCTGCAGCTGCACACTTTAGATTTGAAAGCGGTGCATTTGACAAAATCTCAGCTTTAAACAACCTCAGAGCATGTCTTTATAACACAAAGTGTTCACTGAGCCACAATGAAAGTTCAGGTGAAAACAACAGATACAATTCCATAAGAAACCCAGAGTCACAGACCAAACTGACCAACAACTGTCAGCAAATCCTGACTTTATTATCAAGTTCTGATTGTTCCAACAACATATTTTTTTGTTTGTTTTTTGTTGAAGCCTTAGCCAAATATCAACCATAAACAGATCGTCTTAAGATGCAGATCAATATGGTAGAAAGGAACAGTGTTTCAGTGCTTTACGAGCACAAGCCATAGCATTTAAAAACATGGAAATCCAACTGTAACAATTATGCATTTCACCATCTGGAAAGTGTCGGATTAGCAACAGCATCGTTTTTCAGCATGACCATGATCCCAAAAACACTGCCCATGCAGTAAAAACATACCTGGATAGAAAAACAGACGATAAAACACCATCAGTCATGAATCAGAGCCCTGACCTCAACATTATTGAAGCAGCGTGATATCTTCTCAACAGAGAACAGAACAAAAGGCAGCCAACATACAAAGAAGAGCTCTGAATGTCCTCCAAGAAGCCTGGAGAACTATACCCGAAGACGACTTTAAAACTTAGAAGAAATAGAGAGTTCAGGCTGTGCTGATGATCAAAAGTGGTTATACCAAATTCTGACGTACAAGCTTGCCAAAATTGTACAAACTCTGTTTTTACTTCATATACTGTATTTCCATTTATTTCATGCAGTACTGCAAATTCATCAGTTCTGACAAGATCTCCAACACCACTGGCTGAAATGCAGCCCAAAACCATATAGAGCCTCCAACTCCACCATTACAAATGGCCCTAGGCTCTCCTGACCTCCTCCTTATGTAATGATAATTTGAACCAAAAATGTAACATTTGGATTCACTCCATGAGACCTGTTGCTCCTGATTTTCAGTGAAGTTGTTTTGCAATTTGATGTACCTCAACCTTTTCTTCCCATTTCCCTTCCTAAAGAATGACTTCTTGACAGCCACCCTTCCAACAGTAGATGGATCTGCTGAAGGTCCGGATGCATCTCTCAGGTTTTGTGTCAGAAAAAAAATCCAGCAAATACCTATTTCTTCAGTACATGACTCTCAGATAGTGTTCATCTGTTGCAGATAGCTTTTTAGGCCTGCCACTTCTTCTTCTGCTCTTTTGTTATCCATTTTCCTCAAACTTTTAAGGACACTCTGCATCCCAAGAAGTTTTTGGCTAAGAGCTCACTAACAAGGAATCACACTGTTGGTGCAAAAATAATATTCTATCCCTGTGGTAAAAGTAGAATACATTTTTAAACAAGATCAGAACAGCTTACTGTACAAACACCAGTGTTTAGATATTACAGTTATTTCAGGCTTTTCTGCAATAGAAGCAGAATAAGGTACCTCTGGTGGGTGTGCCCCACCAATCCAGCTTTAAACCACTGGTGTAACCAAACAGTAATGGTACACATGATGTATCATGGTTGATTTATTCAGATTAACTTTCAGTCCATTAACGGTATTTTCTTCACTGGATTGTTTTCAGCTGCAACTGAAAAAAGAGGAAAATTGCAAAAAACAAAACAAAACAAAAAAACCCCCACAATGTAATGAAATGATGAACATTTCCAAAAGTCTGTATACTTTTGGGACTGCTCTACAACATTAAGAAGAAAACACAATACTGCACCAACCTGAGGAAGCTGGCGCAGCTATTTCAAACTCAGAGTTGGCCAGCAATTTCTCGTTTCATAAGCAGATTTGTAATGATTAGTGAGATATCAAAAACAAAGAAACTAGCCTGGGAAGACTCATTCAACAAATTATGCATGAGTATTATTTGTTAGATAATGTATGGGCATTATACTCATCCTGTTCTTTATCAGTACTGTCAGAGAAATACAGCACTATGCTATGCATCTGACTTTATCACCCGTGACCAGATGCAGTTTTTGTACCACAGCATACCATGAAGTGAAGTGAGGTCAAGTTTAGGCCCATTCCTGACATTATGTAACCATTCCTCTCATGGTGGAAAACTTTAATCAACAACTGAAGAACTGCAGCTATCAAGGATTTTTTTAAGATGGAATGCTATTTTGGATAAGTTGATGCCATATTAAAATTGTATACAGCTTAAATATCAAGATGACGAATTTGACCACTCAATTTGTTTAGCGAGCTCTCCTGCATGAAAAATGCTTACGTATATGAACTGTGCTCCAGCAGCTCCTACAGCTGTGTGTGTGCCATGATGTGTCACTGTGGGATATTTTACTTGATGTGAACTGATGTGATGTAATTTAATCCTTCAGTCTGTGATATGATAGCTATGATGTCAGACTCTACCTCAAAGCTGAAAGCACCAAACCCCAAGTGAGGGATCAGTGATACATCTATACTGTACATGTGTGTTGTTTAGCGAGTGAGCTGAAAAGCCTGGGAACTGAAACTGGAGGTTGATAAAAACACGCACACAAGCACACACACACACACACACACACACACACACACACACACAGACAATGTCCACAAGATTAATACTGAATCGATTTACATCAGCCTTCTGACAACAGAAACAACTTTTTTGCAATCTTAAATCACCAACTTTATGCAACTTTTAAGCCTTAACCAAAAAAACAACAACACAACGGTCACACAAAGCCTTTACTTACCCTTAGTGAAATTTTGAGTTATGAGGTCAGAGACTCACCTCGGTCTTGTCTTTGGAGCGAAGAGCGCTCTTGCCATTGTTGGCTATGTCCCTGGACGGAACCACAGTTATCTGTTGTACTGGCATGCTGCTGTTTCCAGGCAACGCTCCGGAGTTACTCCCACAGCATTCCCAGTCCTGTCCTCCAATCTGCGTCCCTGCGTGGGATCTGCTCTCGCGTCCACAAGCTCGTTCCTGAAATAGGAAGAGGCACTCCCGGATCGCACTTATTTATCGAGCCAATCCGGATCATCAAGAAGAGCGGAGATGAAACGGGATCAGGTCACCGTGGTAACAAGAAGATAGCAGGATGGTGGGGTGTGAGGTCGTCATGACGACTGGGAAACTACTCCACAGTGCCCACCACCTCCTCCTCTTCCTCCACCTTTTTCGCTTTCCTGCTGAGAGCGAGACAAGAGAGGAAGAGTTGAGATGGAGCTGAGCAGTAAACAAGGAGACAGGGAAACTGTGTTGTTGTGACACGCGCGCGTGTGTGTGTGTGTGTGTGTGTGTGTGTTCTTGTGTGTCTTTGCAAAAGGGGGAGGGGCCAGGATTTTGTTGCTGTATAACAAGCATAAGGTCCACGAGGATTAGGGCTTAGACTAACCTCAATCTCCTCCTCAGACCAGTGGTGCTGCTAATAAGCTTACACAACTTGTGCACATGGACAGCACTCACTCATACACACACCTCATTCCTTCAGTCATGTTAGCCAATCAAAACAAATATTAATATCTGACTCGCTATGAGAGGCGAAATCTCCAGCCATATCAGTCTTCACTTCAAAGAGTGCGTTTGTGTGTGTGGTTGTGTGTCTGTGTGTGTGTGTGTGTGTGTGTGTGTGTGTGTGTGTGTGTGTGTGTGTGTGCGTGTGTGTGTGTGTGTGTGTGTGTGGGTGGCAAGGATGTAATCCTATTTCACATGGTCTCGGGTCACGAGGATTATGATTGATATAACTGGAAAATGTGTGACTGAAAGTGATTACTGAAAAGCAGGGGCATCTTCACAGACATGCTCAGGTAGTACTGGAGAAACTACAGCCAGGAGATAAACTAGGAGCAACTTGCTACTTTTTAAAAGTAGCTCAAACTACTTTGTGAGACAAAAAGTTACAACATACATGTGACACATTTAAAAAATAAATAAAGCACCTCAGTATTCACAGGTTACACATAAACCCTCAAAAGTAGGCCTAAACAAACAAACAAATTAATCTGGGCTTTTGATGAGGACACATCACAACTCAACAAATACGCTTTCATATGATCTTCTTGGTTAAAGACTGAACCAGTTTTCTTAGATTATATTGTAAGGTGAAGCTGCAATATTATTAAGAATGAATGAATGAGTGAATTAGAAAAATGTTCATCCGTTGTCAGCGTTACAGTGGACTGAGGCGAAGTGGAAAGCTATCCTTTATTCTGATAAATCAAAGTCAGGAAATCATGGAACAGCCATTTCTGGGCTAGAAAGAGACACCATCCAGCTTGTTATTGGTGCACAGCTCATAAGCAATCATATGTGACTATATGGAGTACCATTAGTGTGCAGGGCACCACTGTGTTGCATCACCTCTTCTCCTTCTCTGAGTGTTTGGGAGCTAAGGAGTCCAAATGGGTTTGCACTGTTGCAGCAGGATTTCAGCTGCTCAGGAGGTAAGAGCCTGCTTTGTTGTATTATTCATTTTGTAATGCTCCAAATGTTTTTTCAGTGGGTGACAGCTCTGGAATGCAGGCAGGCCAGTTTCAGAGATATTATGAAAGACAAGGCATGCAAAGAATCCTGAATTGTAATAGGAGAAGAAATGAGGGTAAAGAGGAGCCTTTTGAAAGACTTATTTTGGGGCAAAGAAAACTACATTTTATGAATTTTCTTGCAAGCTTTAAGTTTACTTTACGACTTTATGCAGAAAAACTAATCAAAGGTAACTTGTTTACATGATGATCTGTGTGAGCACCTATATCAAAGCAGAGGTTTTTACAGTTTGTGCCACAATCTCCCCAGGAGCGGACGTCCAAGCAAATCCCAGCATTGCACAGTCAAACCATGCAATACTGAAAGAAATCTAAGAGCTACATCTCAGACTCTACAGACTCTAAGTATGGCTTGTTTGGAAATGTTCACTCTCAGTAAAAAGAACATGGCAGCATGGCTTAGCTTAGCTTATCCTAGCAAAGTTGCATCTGAAGAAAACTGCAAGACCAAACCAAACCAAACCGGCCTAAAAACCAAACTCAGCATTTCAGCACCAACAGCTCACACCAGCTGTCAAGTATGGTGGTGGAGAGATGATCATTTGGGTTTGTTTTTCAGCCACAAAAGCTGGGTACCGTGCAGTCGTTGAGTTGACCATGAACTCTTCTCAATACCAAAGTATTCTAGAGTCAAATATGAGGTCATCTCTGTGACCGGACCAAAGAGTACAATGATGCCAAACACAGCAGCGAATCTACGACAAAATGTCTAAAAACGGAAACCAGAGGTGTTGCAGTGGCTCGGCCTAAGTCCAGACCGCAAACTGGCAACACATAAACAAATGTCCACAAACCTCAATGAACTGAATTTAAGAGAAGAGTAGGTCAAAATCTCTCCACAAAATTCAAGTTATATCTGCTCAAGCTGGTTTTACAAGCTACTGAATCATGGGGTGTGACAAAGTGGCTAGGACTGAATTCATTTACCATTGCTCACTTGCACATATTGTTATTTTGTGTTCTGTTATCTTATAGTCAATCATAATGCTTTAATGTAAACAAAGCACATGTAACCTCGGCTCTGCATACTATCCCGGCTCTGTTTGTGGTAGCATTGGTTACATTCATTACATCTGTGCAAATGTTCCTAAAGCTAAATGTCACTTAATCATTAGTTGATTTGAATCTTTCATTTGTTTATGTAGCTTGGTTATATTTACCACTGTGTGTTCCTTTGTGCAGGTCCTATATGTGAAACAGGTATATGGGAAGGGCCGCCCCAGTACTTCCTGTTTTTACAGGATATGATGTTATTGATCATGTCAATTGGGTGTAACGAAAATGAAGGGGTGTTTCTTTTGAGTAAAATTGTTTATTTCCTTTAAAATAAACTCATGAGTCGGACTGTGTGAAGAGATTGACTTTTCAAACTGTTTAGTTGGGTAAATGAGTTTGTTAAGTGGAAGAATGATTTTATTCCTGTTTCTTTGTCTAGACTGTGTTATTTAGTCTACCCTGTTTTCTCAATGGTAGAGGTTAATGAGGTTCAGATGTAAATTGAATTCTGTATAAAGCAGGTGAGATTTTGACTGCCAGGCTCTTATGTTTTGGTGAACAATTGTTGAAAGGCAACGCCAGAAAATAAAGAACACTTAAAAGAAACTTGAACAGTCTGCAGATGCTGTCATCCTATCACTTTCCATGCTGCTTATGTTATGCTGCCTCACATGGGGTATATTTATTTTTTCAAAGGATTGCCCAGAGCTGTATAAAAACGTATTTTTACACATGGATGCATGTGCGTGAAGGTATTTTGAAATAGCTGTAAAATTACGAGACACTCACTTTTATAAGGATTTTAGTAGTTTAACACACTATAGCTGCAATCAAGTATAAGAAGAAGAAATAAGATTTATTTTTAAAGACGTTGTTTTTGCATTCCTTCTAACCAAATACAGGGTTTTTAAGACTTGCAGAATCATTGCATTCAGTATTTCACTGCATGCCACCATTTTTTCAACAGAGTTAGTGTGGAGTTCACAAACTGCCTACATGGACAATAAAATTCAGAAGATTACAAATAGCAGCATTCAAGCTGCACATCTCAGGGGACATAGAAATAGTTCTATGTTTGGCTTTTTATGGATAATCAGCAAGCATTTATTCTCAAAAGAAGGTGTTTTTTGTGTTTTGTTGTGTTTTTTAATTAAAGCATTCAAAACTATATTCTACATCCAAACTACATTGGGATTACAGCACCTTATTTATAATTATAGGTTATAAGTTAAGTGGTTTGAGTCTTTTAAAATCCTTCTTTCTTTAATGAACATGCTCTTGTGCTTTGGTTGAACTGAACTTAAACTTTCTGTCTCCAGTTTGTTAGTTTCTCACTTCTCCAGACTGCAGGATTTCCTAAAAACTCTTTGTTTTCTCATGTGTGGAATGATTTTCATGAGCAGTGACCCATTAATCAAAGTTCGTCAAGAAGCAAGTGTCAGCCTTCCCGAAACCCCTCCTGACTCTTATTTGTGCATTTATTTTAAAGCACCATCTAAATTAACTTTAATTTTAGGAGATTAAAGCTGAATGCACAAAATCAGCAGTTACATTTGCTTTGATTTTGATGACTATGGCCCTGGGATACAATCTTAAAACCTTCATTTTCATTCTCCTGTTCTGCTTCTACCACCATCTTTGCTGTTCCAAAAGTACCCCCCACAAGGTTTAAATTCAGGATTATTGCTCCTATAATATCTCTGCTCGAACTATCTGTTCTTATGCTTTTATTTCCTGATTCTTTTGCTGAAAGCAAATGAGCTGTACCACAAGAACATCGACTGCATGCTAAGAGCAGTGACAGCCTTGGTTTTAAAGAAGAAGTGGTCAAAGAAATGTCCTAGATATGCCCACCCACATCCTTTTTACTGACATATACATACTAAAATAAACATTACCACAAAAACATATAATGGCAATGGTAATCAGAATGAATACTCTTTGTGGTTCCAAATTTTCCAAACACTATTTCTTTATCAGGTACAGTCTGCAAAGCTTCAGTTTGTCAGTGTACATTTAAAAGAATCCAAGCATGTGTTTACTGGATGCTCGCACTGAAGACGGCCATGGTTTCAGCGTACAATTTTACCACATCACAAGCCTTGAGAAAAAACATTTTCTTCCACAGAAAGTTTCAGTTACTGAGGCATGTCTTCATGGTGGGAAAGAAACACGAAGCTCTTCATCTCACTGTTAAGACCCAAACCCAGGAAAAGCAACACGCTTGAAATCAAAATGCATGCTTTTGGAGTTAGGACTTTCTGTGTAAAACACACACAGACACGGACACACACATTCAGGGGAGGCTCAGGGCACCATTAATAATTACGGTTAATATGATCTCACTTAAACTTGAGAGGGGACGTGTAAGTCAGCTCTTCACAGCTCTTGCAAGTGCATGACACAGAGAGAAAGAGAGAGAGAGAGTGAGAGAGAGAGAACATAAAGTGTATATGTGTGTGTGCGTGTGTGTGTTGTGTAATGCAGCTGCTGCGTGATGATCAACATCCACAAGCTCCTTCACCTCGCTAAGTAAGTGTTTCTCTCTCATTTTAAACTGCTGTGTCATATGATGTTGGGTGATCTCACTGATGAAACTATCAATGTTCAGCTGTGGGAGCAGGCGTCAATAGATGGCCTCTTCATTAACTGAGCTGGAGATGCTAACCATCGTGTTTTCTCTCCTGGTTTTTGCCCTCTTCACACTTGGAGGGATGCTCAGTGAGGAATGCGGACAGTCAAATGGTACGACTAAGACACACACACACACACAAATGTCTTGACTGTGACTTAACGTCTGCACTCACACTTAGGTAAAATAGCAAAATATTAGAGCACCAAAATACTTCAAAAATGATTACACATTTCAAATAATAATAATATATACATACATATATACATTCATACATATAGGAGATTTCTTCAGTTTTTGTCATCAACTTAGACAAGTTTGTCTACTCTGCTAACATTAAGCACATGTGGCACATGTTTAACGAGATTTGGATTTCTACATAACTGAGACAGATGTGATGTATTTTCACCTTTCTATATCTTGCCCCTGTCAAGACAAACCCGTCTAATTATCAACCTCAGCTTTGAAGCGTTATCTTTAACCTTATTTTCACACAAATGTTGTTCTCTTTGTATTTCATTTCTACTTCCTTTGACTGGAATTGCTGCTTTGTTTTATATATTTTATGTTTTAGTGATATTAAATTATTATTACATTAAATGTATTATATTTTTTTTCTCCATTGCTTCATTTATACTTCCACTTAGAGAATGCTTCAGATGCTTCACACAATTTCTATCAAATGTATAAATCATATTTTTTAGATTTATGTATATACTTTTACATACATTGTTAAATTTAATTCTAAGATTCCACTATGATAGGTCCCTTTTTTAAACATTTATTTAATAGCCTACAACATGAAAGACGGTCAAACTATTTTGTTTGGCATCACATTAATTTTAAATCATTATTATTTTATGGGACCAGATCTGTGATAAAGTATTGCATTTTGAGGTGAAAAGCCAAAGGAAATAACTTTCTGTTTCCATTTTCTGCAGAGACTAACACAAAACCACAAAATGATGTGCTGACTGTCTGACTTTGATGAGGGTCATGATTGTGATACAGAAGATTCAAAAGGGAAACACAGCCCTCTGAGCATGTGACAGTCAAAGCCCCCCCCCCGCCTGTGCGAACCTGTCTGTTACCAGAATAAAGTTGAACTGGTAACCTCTGAACACATTTACAATTGCATGTGTACTTTGTTAAAGGATCTTGCGTTAATAGCCTCCAGGATGAGCCACAGAGGAGTGGCCTACACTGCACATTGTGAAAGCAAAAAAGAAGGACTGAACAAAGAAACGCCTGCTTTAACAAACAGTGACAAGACAGTATCTCGAGCCTGCTTTCTCTGTGAGAGTGTGAAGACAGAAGTGTTTTATCTAACTTCAGATCTGAAAACAGCTGTTGTAATTCTTCTACCAGTAAGTTTTAAAAGCTTAACCGTGCCTGCTCTTCTTCTTCTTCTTCTTCTTCTTCTTCTTCACTCTTTTCTTGTACCTCCTGTTTGAGTTGTTCAAGGACGTTTTCTTCTACCCACTGACGGTTACCTTTGACACTGGGAGGCAATTGAAAAATCTAGGTCAGAAACAAAAGGTGTGTTTGGCAGGTTTTGAGTGAGCCATCTGATCACTCTATTGAAATGAGAAGTATGAATCACTTGTGCCAAGGCTCAAAGGGTAGCGATATGAATGTCTACATTTACAGAGAGAAAAATGTGGGAATCACAGGCCATCTGTGGTCGGCTACACTGATTCATTCAGCCTGTCTGTGACAACATAAAAATGCTCTCTCTGTTATTCAGCACCAGCTCTTGTTTGACAGCCGTGTTTTCATACACATGTATATCTATAACTATTTTGTTTACCTGACACGTGATGGCTAAAGAGTTAAAACAAAAAGAATAAAATAAAGGATGTTTGATTCTGAAACTCTGCTGAAGATTCAAAATGTATTCACTGATGTTAAGTTCACAGAAAGTCCCTGAAACTTCAGTGACTGTACTTTTTTCTTTGATTTTTCACACGGACTGTTTTATTCATGGGAGCCCAGCCTGGAGTTTCAGCCTGCCACTCATACTGCGATACCACTGTACATTTCTTAACTTTAAGAAACCCAGCAGGTGATACTGCTGAGGTTGTGTGAATTCTCACATTTCAAGCTGAATATAAAGCAGAGAAGTCTCAAATGTAATGCCAGTTCCAAGTGTATAAGGCCCTCTGGTGGCAGTGCATGCAGAACTGCACTCGAAGGATTGCAAAAGCCTTTTAAAAAAAAAAAAAAAATCGTCTTCTGAACTCATTTACAGCAGGACTGGTCTTCTGCCCCACACATGTGAGTTTAGTAGTGGTTGTGAATGAACCGGGTAAATTACAAGTCTAAATGTTCAGTAAAAAAAATAAACAAACGCCTGATTTGCTGGACAGTTTACAGAGAATTAAACTGTTTAATATCTAAAAATGTGCTCCATTTTCATGAATACACACAGTCCATAACTTAATCTTAGAAGTATACACTGCCACTTCATTAGGTACATTTTAGTATTTATTTGGTTTCAGTACCGCTTTAACTCAACCTGACATTGATTTTACAAATGATTGGTTCATACTGACACAATAGCATCACACAGCTGATATTTTGCACATACCGATCTTCCGTTCAACCACATTCCAAAGGTGC
Source organism: Oreochromis niloticus (assembly GCF_001858045.2). Taxonomy (NCBI): domain Eukaryota; kingdom Metazoa; phylum Chordata; class Actinopteri; order Cichliformes; family Cichlidae; genus Oreochromis; species Oreochromis niloticus. Next base: position 15,176,800 of record NC_031971.2, on the reverse strand, counting down.
TCTATCGGATTCAGGTCTGGTGACTGTGGAGGCCACCTGAGTATAATGAGCTCATTGTCATTTTCAAGAAACCAGTTTGAGATGATTTGACCTTTGTGACATGGTGTGTTATCATGCTGAAAGGAGCCACCAGATGATAGGTCTACTGTCATCATAAAAGAGTGGACATGGTCAGCAAAAATACTCAGGGAGACTGTGGCATTTAAAAGATGCTCAGTTGGTACTAATGGGGCTAAAGTGTGCCAAGAAAACATTTCCCACCACCAGGAGTCTGAACAGTTGATACAAGGCAAAATGGATCCATGCTTTCACACCACACCAAATTGTGACCCAAATGTTGCAGCTAAAATTGATATCCATCAGATCAGGCAACATTTTTACAATGTTCTACTGTCACATTTTGGTGAGCCCGTGTGAAATATAGACTCCTGTTCTTAGAGGACAGAAGTGGCAGAAGTCTGCTGCTGTAGCTCATCTCTTTCAAAGTTCTCACCATTCTCTGTGAACCGTAGAGATGGTTGTGTGGGAAAATCCCAGCATTTAAGCAGTTTCTGAAATACTCAGACCCCCATTTGACAACATAACACATTCCAAAAGATTGAAACCGCCTTTCTTTCTCATTCTGATGCTCACTTTGAGCTTCAACAGGTCATCTTTACCATTTCTACATTTCTAAATGAGTTGCTGCCATCTAACTGGCTGAATAGATATTTTCTATAACAAGCAGTTGAACAGGTATACCCAACATAGTGGTTGGTGACTGTATAATTAGAAGCAAGAAGTTTAGTGAGCTAGATTCAAGATTCTTTATTTGTCACGTGCATGGTTATACAGGTATAACACGCAGTGAAATGTGACCTGATATGCTCCTCGAGGCTGTAGGCTGGTAGCTCTGTCTGTGCCTGAGCATAAAATTATACAGTGAAGCTATATTGTGGCAAAGAGTAATTTCTTCATTTCTCTGTATAAATAAGTCCTGTTTTGTGTTGTATAGTTGTGTAGATGGAACTGCCATTCACTGGCTTTGAGCTGACCTTCATCATCGTTGCCTTCATCATCTTCTCTCTCTTCAGTTTGGCTTCAGTCTGCTTTCAGCCACAGGCAGCCCAGCCAGGTACACATTTAACCTCTGATATCACCACAGAGACCAACGTCAGCCTCTCTAACGCTGATTATCTATGCTCTATCTCAGAAAAAGATGTCTATCAAGTGAAGAAACTGCAGCCATGTAACAGGAAGCAGAGAGTGATCATCAAAGAAGCTGGACAGAGCGCATAAAGCAAACATTATAAACCTCAGCTGAGTGAAGGCAAAACTGAAAACACCGCTTACTGTTCTGTTTGTTTTGGATTAGTGTTGACGCAATGCCCATTACAGTAGGTTCCCACAATAAAGATAAGGTGGCAATAAACTTGTACCCTATTAATTATACAGCTTCATGAGTTATGAGTATCGCTATAAGGTAATCATTAAGAAGTATAACACAAATTGCTAGTAGCATAACGTGATCTCAGCGTATTTGTTTAGGTATCTGGAGAGGACGATTAGCTAAACTTGTAGAGCAAAGATCGTGTTTGTACAGTTTACCACTGTAACACCACATCTTTTCTTTCCTCTATGATAATTTGCTCTTTAGCTCCATCTACAGTTTTCAAAAAGCATCAGCTGAATTCTAAACTGAGGCCACGGAAAAGGAGGTTGAGTTAAATGCCGGGAGCTGAAGAACCAGACAGAGCCGAACACTGATGCACAGATCTCTGACAAGCCGTGATGTCTGAGTTAGGATTTAACAAACCAAGTGACTTTAGGCCCCTGTAGCCCTCGTGGGGTGACATCCCAGGGGGTTAGAGGCTGCTCCCTGTGGAGAATGCCCCTCGACCCTTGAGCCCTCCGTCACTCCTCTGGAGTCAGCTGTCTAGCTGTTGACATGAAGCGGAGGAGGAGCTCCAGAATAAAGCAACTGAGGAAGTTTTTTTTTTTTTAAAGCCAGCGTCTTTGGTGTGTAATGATGATCCTGTGTGTGTGTGTGTGTGTGTGTGTGTACTGGGTGTGTACTCCTGTTCATGTGTATATGCAGCCATTGAGGTTAGTATTGGGCTGTTGAAGAGATAAAGGGTCTTCAGAGTAATTAAGCTCTGGCTGGATGGCTACAGCCCTCATTAACACTGACGATATTGTGGCATGACAACAGACCCACTATCACTCTAATGATGGTCAATGAACTAACTCAACAGGCCACAATCCACACCCGTGCACACAGACACAAGGGCAAAGACACACCCCTACAAATTCAGACATCACGGCACATTTCAACTATGACCACTCGTTTCATCACCTACACTCTGCTCCTGAATGAGAAACAGAGCAACCCACACAAGCTCTGGCCATCACGTCAGCTCTTTGATTCAGAAGACCTTAGACTATAGAAACATCTCACATGCAAACGAGAGGGGTGATCATTTTTAAAAAGAAACAAACGTAAACTCTTCCATTTAAAGCACAAGGAGGTCATAATTATACGCAATCTTTGGACTATTTGTGAATCTTATAATGTCTTATAATGCCAATATTTGTTTTTATTCTGTTTATTTTGGTTTTCTTGGTATTCATTCCCTCTTCTGTGCCAGAGAAACAAAGAAATATTAACTGTAAATATCAGCTTAGCTGTTGAACCACATTGTCTTTGAACATTCACCCATCACTAAATTGACCGAATCATATTTTCAGGCCAGCAGTATTTGCAACAAGGCTTATAACAACCTATATGCCTATATTAGCCTTCATTATTTTCTCATCTAATCCATTCTGTATCATATTACCCAGAAATTTCCCAGAAATTCAGAACTCATTCACATTGTCTTTCTTGAACAACCAGCAATGTGTAAAATGGAAATCTGTTCAGCTTTCTATCATAACATGTAGCCCAACTGCTAAATATTTACATTTGAGAACCTACGATGAAAAATATTTATAACTAAATATTTCCGTTAAACCGACTGGTTCTGGTATCTTTGTTTTTAGCAAAATAAATCCTTGATAAATCATAATGCTGTGTTATATTGGTCATGAAATATTTCAATATTACCATTGAGCAGTCCTGCTGCTCATGACGTTTTAATATAACTGTGTCTAATGTAAAAGGCAGCTGTGTATGAATGGTACTGTGAAATCTGGTAATAAAGATGGAAAGTTTATTGGGTGTATTTTGTTCTATTTCTAATGCAAATTAAAAACTGTAGCACAGAGAATCACCAGATCCTCAACCATCATCAAATCTACAGCTGTACTGCCATATCAGCTAAACATCAGTATCGACCTGTTTTTTGTTTATGCCTCCAGTGAAGTTGAAAAGACTTTCAAGAATGGTGATCTGGAGCCTCAATGGGGAAAACACCTCACTAAAAAGTTCTACTGGTCACCCATCTACAGCATGTACCTTATATTACCATCTCAGTGTTTTAATGATATGTACTAATGATCACCTGAGTCTAAAAGTTACAGGGGCATTTTATGGGGCACTGTTCTTCCGAGCAAGTTTTGTCAGAGATAAAGAAAGCTCCTTATCTGCTGATCCCAGTCAGGAGATGATGACAGAGGGAAAGAAGAAAGTGAAACTTTAAGAGGAGGGGAGGAGATGCTGTAAAGTCAGTACACTCATAATAACAGCAGCCCTGCAGTCCAACTGTTTTCTGAGCTGCACACTAATTCAGAGCACACTGCCTGCTGAGTTCAGGCACACATTAGACTAAAATGTGAGCACGCTGAGCGACGGGATTAATAACGGGGCTGGTACTTGGGAATGTTTCAAAAAATGGTCACACATAAGGCTGCAAATAATTTGCTACCAGCTACTTTTTCTCATTTAGTCACATCATGGTTCTGAAATGTCAAAAAAAATATTTTAACGTTTACTGCCATGTTGGACAAACTGCCCAAACTCAGACTTTTGAGTTTTACAACTTCAGCAGTCCAATTAAAATTTTTGAGACTTTTTGCTTGAAAATACTGACAAAAAAGTATTTAATCAGCTAATAAAATTCTTGCTCTAATCCAGAAAGAGGCTGATGTTTTAGCGCAGATACAAATTAGCAAGACTGCATTTTGGTTACTTTACATTCAGAAAGGTAAATCCACTTTCCGAATGGTTTCCATCACACACATGAACACATAAAGCACACTATCCTGATGCTGTTTTATCAAAGCAGAAAGAAACAGTTTAGATAAATGCTCATCCTTCTCAGTCATTTCCACAGCAAAAGTGGATTTGCAGCCGTTCTGTTTTCTATCTATGTCAACTCATTATCTTCACATGTTATCTTGGGCTCGCTTGGGGATTTTGTTGTTTGTTAAACACTTCATACAATGTAAAAATGCACTGCACTGTTTAAGTAACCAAAGATGGCTCTCACGCAATGAAAGAACAAGCTTCACCTGCAGCCGTGCCAGGGTACTGCAGCAGTTTGAGAGCTCACCCAGTCTGTGTGTGCCTCTCTCACAGGGGTGTGTTCAAGCAGGCTGGGTAATCCTCGTAAACACGAATAATCCCTTTATTAAATGCAAATTATTACAACACGCTCTGCGGCGAAGACCTGGTGGGAGAATCTGGTACGAATCTTACTCTCTTACTCCAAAGGGCAGGGAGACAGAAAGTGAGGAACACGGAGAGGCAGAGGTCTGGCAGGAGTTAGCGGGCAGTGGATACCAGGTGGCTGTGAATGACAATTGAGACCAAATAAGCATATTCAAATTGAGAAAATAAAAGTTTTTTAAATGACAAAGACAGCTGATATGCAAAGTGCAGCTCACCACAGAAACAAACTACATACCTCAGCTGAGTGTTTGCAGTGGGATGAATGAGTGTGTGTGTATGTGTGGTGTTGGGGAAGAATCTCTGTCATTTCAAGGAGCATTTTTGCAAACATCATAAAGCAATAAAAGGCAACATTTCAAAATGCGACACCGACAAACAACACTAAAAAACACAAAGACCCTGGCCTTGGCTTTATTCTTGAGGGCTGAGGGAGCTGACGGCCCAGGTGCTCGTTCAGACTCTCTGACTGTTTCAAACCCTGCGGTCCATTAGTGTCCTGCTGCTCCTCTAATCCTCATTCACATGTAACGGCTGACATTTCATCTTAATGTGTTAATTCATTAGCTGGGTGCTGAATGGAGAGACTCAGTCCACAGAGACGGCCGTCAGCAGACACACTAATGAGTCCCCCCCGCGCGCAGCCGGTGACTGCAGAGCTAATGCCAAGTGAAGTGGGTTACCTGCTGCAGGAAACCCCAACGATGGGCTGCCCGGATGCCACGCAGGGCTGGGCATTGCTTGGAATGTGGCATAATAAAAACAGCGCTTATACAATACAGACTCTTTTTACCAAAACCAAACAAAAGAAGCAAAGCTGAGAGAAATGCTGCTGTTGTAAATGAAAAACCTGTCAGCACCACTCTTTGGGCTTTTAAATGTGCAAAGTTCTGGTTTATTTGATTTATGTATTTATTTTTAATTTCACTGTGGATCCATTGTAAAAAAAATTATTATTTAACGATTACTTAATCACTTTTGGCATAATAATAATGTCTTTTATCAGTGGGAAAAGCTGTGATGCAGTTAAAAATCCAGACTTTATCCCCTTCTTCATATTTTCTAAAGCCATCCAGATTGGAGTCCTTGCTGGCCGATTCTTACACCAGGGCTTTATGTTTGACAACCCTACTCTAAAGTCAGCAAAATTTGATTTAAATCATGCCCCAATCCAAGGATGTGAACAAGATTAGATCTCTGAGAAGACTTTGCACAACATTTAACACTTTAATGTACAGTTACACCCACAGAAAAACAGCAACAAAAGCTCTAAAAATCCTTGCTGAGGTTCTGCTGCTCCCTCTCATCGGATGACGCCAAAAATAACTAAACAATCTTCATATAAGTTAGCCACAGAACGCTTTGTTTACTTCTCTGGTTATCATTGTGCTATAAGATATTTATCAAGTTCACCTAGATATTGTGGGGGTTTTTTTTAACTGTAACGGTTTATCCATGTGATGAGAGAAACAACCAACTAAATGCCGACATTACAGAGGCAGGCCTTCATGCTGCCACTCAGAGACAGTACACGGCATCTACACAGACAGTCAAGACGTCTTTGGCCATCATTAGTCTGCCGTCCCCTAGATTTCATTCGGAGGACCGCTGCCCCCCAAAATGCTGGATGCAAACTGCCCCCACCACCTCAACACCCAAAAGTTCCAGATGTATATGTGTGTGTGTGCATCCAAGTGTGTGTGTGTGTCGTCATCTGTTGGGGGGCAGGGGAGAGCCAGGCGGGATCTGGTTCTTGGAGGACCTGCTATTTCCAGTCACAGCTTCTTAAATCTTTGCTCTAATGTTACAGGTGATAAATCTTCCCTGCCTGCTCGCTCCGCTCTCTTTGAAAATATCAGCCACTTGCGCACACAAAATACAGCATGCAGCATAAGGGTATGTGTTCAAGGGGCAGTTCAGGGTGCACGGAGGGGGCTTCCTGTCATTTGAATTACCCCTCTACATGTGGGGTCAATATGTGCCGAAATGTGTGTTTGTGTGTGTGTTTGAGGGAAAGAGAGTTTGTGTGTGTATGGGGGGGGGCTGTTGTGGGAACTACCCACCCAGCCCCCCTCCCTCTAAAAAAGGCTGTATAAAGGAGGAAGGGGGAGAAGCACCTTTGTCACTTCGCTCTCAGACACAGAGACAATCACTCTGGACACACACATTCCTTCAGGGACATAGCGATTATCCTCAGAAGAGATCTACTTGTTCGTACTGGATTCTCCCAGAGGAGGATTTCTCGACTGAAAAGAGAAGAGAGAAGAGAAGAGAAGACACTCAGCATCTCCAGTCCAGTCCGGATTTGAGCTACAGGGACTCTCCGGACTTATTTGTGAAAATTATCATTAGTTTCAGCTCCTGAAACCAGCTGCCACCTAACTATGAGGATATTCAACCTGCTCTACCTTCTCATGCTGCTCGCAGTCATGGCAGCATCGGTCTCCTCTGCCAAGCCAGGTAAGCGTCCTCAGACTTCACCGTCCAGAGGTGTCCATTTAAAGGGGGACGCCTATAAATCTGAACGTTAACGTTAGTAATGTCTGCTGGGTACAATAAAGCTTTATTTTGTTAGAAAAATAAATACATAAATGAAGCTTTACTACCAGTTACATGGACCAAAACATAGTCCCGGTCAGTAGCGTTCTGAATCACTGCGCACTGACCCTTAAACTCACATCCATAGCAACAAGCTTGGACTATGTTAGCTATAGTTAACTATCACTAATAAAACAGATTAGCTTAACCAAATGAGTAAAACGGACTAAAAACTTTTAATAGAAAAGTTGAGTTTATTTTTTGTAAAGTTTGTTTTAACCTAAGCAATATTAAAAGTGCGACACAACAAACGAGATCATTTGATGGCCAATTATTGACGGCATGGTGGACGTTACTTCTTTATAACAGTGGTGGTGCATTCACTGCTTGTTGTGAAAATTGTTTGTGTTTCTTTTTTTTTTTTTGTAAGTTAAATAGTCAATATTTGAGGTTATTATCTCAAAGATTTTCACCCGGTAACTCGAAATTATTTTCTGAGTTTTGAGTTATTAGGTCAAACTTTTTTTTTTTATTATTTTGAAATAAATAAATGAAACTTTTAGTGGTGGAATCAAGCTTCCTCAGCTCAAAGGCTCCAGTCTCATAAACAAATTACAGCTGAGCGACACTGATAAATAAGTGTCGATTAATTGATTTCGCAGAAATTCCGCTGAATAGTGCAGGGAAAGCACTTTTTAAAACCTCCTTTTAGCCTGACCACAAATAAGTACCCCCATCTGTAATAAGGGAAAAAAACGTTTTAGTGTTCCTGCCTCGTAGCAGGTGCGCTTTTCCCCGTAAATTCTCGACTTGTTTGCGGTCATCTTTGCGCAGATCCAAAAAGAAAAAAAGAAAAGGAAAAAAAGCTGCTGTTAAAGGGGGAGGTTTTGTGCCTCGGGTTGTGATATAGGTTCATGTGCTGATGGCGAGGACACGATGATGAGAGGATAAAAGGAGGAGTGGACGACAGCGGAGCGCCGCCGGGGGATCCGCAAAGCGGCCCCGGTGGGCCCTTTGTCCCCGGCTGGAAGGCGCTCCAGAGCGCCTTTGTTAATGGCTGTGTTAAAACTTCATGCAAATACCCGCGCTTTATTTACATGACATGGAGTAGCAGTGGCAAGTATAAAGCAGGGTACCTTCAGGGTGGGGTGGGGGGCAGCTTCTTTCAGAGGTACAGGCAGAGGGGGTGGGAGGGGAGTCATAAAGTCATCTGGCGGTTTATCTCTTCCTGGGCTTGGCTGGCAGTCTGGATTTATTAGGGACGTTTAAAAATAATCATGTGTTAGGTGAGTGTGTCCCAGCTGTTTGTAAATGGGTTGCAATAAAGAAAAGAAACTCAAAGTGGTCAGAAGAGGTTATACAGAGTTGCAGTTAGGTTCAAAATTATATATGCCAGGGATCCACCTGCAGACCTCATGAATGAGCAGTTTTTTGCCTGATAGCAGTCTAATTTAATTAAATAGCTGTTTACATCTATAATCAAACCATCTCTTTTACTTCAGATTTCTTGAACCTGAGGAAAAAATACCACAGACACCACTGCCCACACAGACGCTGCCTGCCTCTGCACTCCAGAGTACCCTTCCCTTGAGGTAAGAGACGTTCACTCATGCATGTGTTCATGTATAGCAGGAGGTGATGAGCTGAGCCTAACAAAAACAGGCTACGTGGCCAGCAGGTTGGCAGTCAGGAAAAGCGCATGTGTGTGATTAGTGTTTACGAAGAACAGAGGACATAAATCGCACAAACTGAACTGGGAGGAGATGAAAGAGGGGACTCAAGGTGACTTTATGTCTAAATGCTGTTTTTATCCATTACAGGTCAGAAGAACTGCAATGGGGAAGACTCGAGGAGAGAAATGTGAATATGGACTGCAGTTTGTGGCACAAACATCATGGCTGGAGCCCAGGAAAGAAGGGGAGATATGGGACTCCACAAAGATGCCACCCACAGACTTTAATGTACATGTATCTGCTTCTGCAGCAAGAATCTGAATCTTCATCAAACCATGAAAAGCTACAACAGCCGGGCAACCACAGAGCTGGGCTTGGCCAGTTTCGAGCTCCTTCCAAATGATAGAACGGGGAAAACAGGATGCGAGCGTTTAGTCAATATCATCAAGTATGTTCAACAATCGACTTAAAAAGCTGCGGACCAAAGAGCTATAAATACCTTTAGTATAGCTACAAATTGTTTATATTGTATGCACTTCAGATGTTTATTGAATTACTTTTTAATAAAAACAAAAAAAGAAAACTGTGTTTTGATTGTGAGTGTGGTAAAAATGCAATGCACTACATCCAGATTACACTTAACAAAACATATTTTTTTAAAAAAAGAAATAAATAAAACTTAAAGGCCCCGGGTCAAAAGGGGGATCCTGCTACCTGAAGGCCTCCTATTAAATCTGCACTCTCATTTGAAGCCACACGGGAAAGCCCTTGTAAATACTGCGCTCCCTGTGGAGTTACGGATGCCGGAGCATAAAGGAGACACAATGGGGAACAAACACCAAGGCTTCAAATGACAATCTCCACATTTCGTTAGTGTAGAGTCCCGTGACTGTTGGGAGTTTTATGCGAAGAGGGAGAAGGCATTCGCTCCAGCTGATGTTGACACTGCTGTGTTTCTATTGTTTCGTGCTCTTGCACCACATCACACAAGATAAACACTCGACAAAAACAAAGCAGTTGCCACATACTTGGATGCTGTCTCAACCCTCGCAGTGAAAAGGCTTTAAAAAAAAAAATCACAAGAATATTAAAGATTTATTGAAATCTGACCACAAACAAATCCAGTGACTGAACAAAGAAACACACAACTCGAATAAACCACCGGCACACACATTTTTAGATACATAAAAAGCACTTACACGTTTTACAGCATGGTTTAACCGCTCTGGTTTAGTTTGATCCTGATAAGTGATAACCTCTCCCTGCTTGGTGAAGATGATCTTTAGAACAATTTCACCGTTCTGTTTCTTTCACAGCAACAAAAAGCGGCGGCACACGTGGGTCACCGGGGGTCGTGGCACAGTGATACCCCCCCGCCTCACCTCTGATCTGTGACCCACGACTTCTCCCCTCTGTCTCTTTAACTGCCCTCCTGCTTTCAGTTCACCTCCTCCTCCATTATCTGTCCATTTCAGGTGAAGATGCCCCACAGAGGAGCCCTCTCACTCAGTCTGTGTGTACAGGTGCATTTGCCCACAGTGTCCTCCTTCTTTTAAAGCCTCAAATTGCTTTTTTTTAATTCCTCGTAGAGTTAAATGATCAGGCTCTTTTTCCGCAGAGCGTTGGTGGGTGTACTCGTCTGGCATCGATGAGGAGGCCAAACTGTGGTTAGTGCTGTGCGGTGAGGTTGAGCAGCCTCTTGCTCAGTATGGTGTTGTGCTGTTTCAGGTACTCGATCAGATCGGCCTGTTTCTCCACCACCTCCTCCAGATTAGAGCTTCCTCTGTAACAAAAATAAGAGCTCGTAAAAGATCCTCACACAACAATACCAGCCTCTGCTGTTCAGCGAGGGTTATCTCAAGTATTACTCTGTAAACTGTCTACTATGTGATACAGTTAATTTCTCTGTGCTGTGAAGCCCTACTGCTGTCCAAAAACACATAAACACAACAACATGATACATGTTTGCACTAAATTACTCCAACATGACTACGAATACACTTTGAGTCAATCACACATTTCCTCCTTCACACTGTTAGTATAAGAAAAAAAAAAAAAAAAAAAAAAAGGCCTACAAAATCTTCAAAAAGAGTGTGAGGGTCCAAAAATGCGGCCATCATCTCTGAGCCAAAGCTCATTTAAAATAGACTGAGGCAAAGTGGAAAGCTGTTCTGTAGTCAGTTGAATTGAAATTTGAAATTCTTTTTGCAAACAACATCACAGAGCAGAGGGAGCATTCGGCTTGCTTTCAGCGCTCAGTTCAAAAGTAAGGATCTGATGGTTTGGGGGTCCATTAGTGTCAATGTACATTTGGAAAGTTACTATCAATGCTGAAAGGTATACATGCAGCTCTTGGGGTGACATGTGCTCCCATCCAGGTGACGTCTTACTTATGCCACAGCATGTTGTTGTAGCAGAAGAGTCCAGGTGCTTAACTGGCCTGCTTGCAGCTCAGATCTTACCCGAATTTAAAAACAAAAAACAAAACATAAAATAAAAATTGGCCAATCATTAAATGGAAAATAAGAAGACACAGGACTGAGCAGCTAGGATCCTGTATTAGACAAGAATGAGACAACATTCCTCTCCAGCAGCTCCTCTCTCTCGTCAGTGCTCAGATGTTTACAGACTTATTAAAAGAAGACTGGATGCCACACAGTGGTAAACATGATCCTGTCTCACATGTTTTGGTATCTGATTGTATATACACAGGTTTGGAAGCAACATATGCTGCCAGCCAGGGCTTGCTTGTTTCAGTAAGAAATTACAGTCTGCACATGAAAACATTTAATTCAACATGAAACAAAAAACAAACAAACAAACAAACAAAAACAAAACAAAAACAAAAAAAAAATCACAAAGGAAGCCTCAAACATATCAAGAAAGAAAGCTGTACTACTGCCACATCCTGTGAGACATGCACTCAAGTCTCATGTTGTGGCTCATCAGGCCCACATGACTGCATCTCCAAGCACTAACATCATAAAATTGTCTGTTTACCAAAGTTATTTTGTAATCTTTACAATCTGAATGTTAAGTAAATGGTAAACCAATCACAGGAGATGCTCTAAAACTGATCCCTTTTAAAATGGAAACTCATGCTGCTATGGCTTAAAATCACATTCATTTAATTCATGTGTCTGCACAGAGGAAACTGAAATCTGAGCACGGCAACACTTCTGTGGGTGCCTGAGTGAAACTGCTGTACCTGAAGCCCGTCTCAGTCGGTGCGTTGGTGAGGCTGTAGGTGTGTGAAAGCTCTTCCTGGCTCACATCTGGTGCAGCGCGCTCTCTGTTGAACCGCATCACTTTAACTGGAAAAGCAAACAAAAAGCTCTTAGCCTTGCAATAAAATCATCAAACCCGAGTTTTAATGCTGCCGACTGCTCGTAAAGACACACAGACATTATTGAGCAGTGACAGGTTTCTATCCACGATAATCGCCTAGGTGAGAAACATGACACTTTTTTTATTTTTTAAATTGTTTTTCATCCCTCTGACTCTCCTAAACACATAGAGGCTGTTATATCCTGCAGTTAGTTCTTATGGGCTGCCATATCCTGCACTTAAACCTCTAATTCTCACACCCTAAACATGCACCTTTACAGAAGGGGTGGTGCTAGCAGCAAGGTGTGTGTATGGTGGGTCCAATAGTTTACAGTAAGAGAAGCTGCAAACAAAATATGTGCTGGAGCAGTCTTTAGGGTCATAAGGCTACGGTTTGAGTACGTCTGTAAGCCTGTATGGGTGAGGCTACAATGAGGCCAGAGGGAGGAGCTGGCCGAGTATTGATAAGACTTGAGCATCATTAGCCAGAGGAAATTGTCAGGGAGGTTCTAAAGAGCACTATCTTTACTTTGCTACAGTGCAGCATCTCAACATCAACACTCACACACAATCCAAAGAAATGCTACACATTCCTGCATAATGAGGCCCTAAATCTGTGTGTGTGTGCTCACAAGTAAATAAAGCAATAATAAGTAAGTATTTGTGAGAGAGAGACATTCCTACATTCCTCAGAAATGAGGTGGAGGAGAGAAAAGCAAAAGGTATAAAGGCAAAATGTAATGATGAGCCTTTGTTTGATGCAGAAAAATCACAAACTGCTCTGAAATATTTACAATACCAGGAGAGAAAAAAAAAAAAAAAAAAAAAAAAAAACATCAACTATTTTCCCAGCTCACAAAAATGCTTTCATATATTTAACAAAGAAAAAAAAAAAGAAGGGGGGGGGCTCCTAAAATTTTATTTTGTAGTGCAGACATTTTCTGTTTTGTGTGCTTTTTTTGTTCAAGCAATAATAAAATAAATACAAATGAAAAAGGAAATTCTAATTTGATCAGATTTTGTGTGTATTCACTCTTGATTTTTCTCAATAATTAAAATTCCCCAGTTTCATACAAGAAAAATGCCTTTCAAAAATATATATTTAAAAAAAAAAAAAAAAAAAAAAAAAAGCAGATGTATGGACAAATATCACTGAAAACTTTGCAGATTTCATTTTACTTTAAATATATTTGAACATTTAGCCGTTTTAACTTCCATTAATTAGAATATTTAACAAAGCAAATAAATCTAAGGAAAGCATGCACTGCATGCAGCAGGAAAAATCTTATTAACATCGTAAAATGATGCATTTAGATTTAGTTTTAGCAGACACTGTCAGCGCTGCAGGCATCTGCTTCAGTAAAATTCCGACTTCAACAGACAGACACACCAGGATGGATGGATGGATTGGGCAGCGTAAAGGAAGTGATACATTTCACATGTTCCTGTTACAGACTCTCACGGCTGGACAGATGAGCTCAGGCCTGGTCTGCTCGCATCTGAGAAGACTCAATGACCCATCCAGGAAGGCCCATTTCCAGGTGACAACAGCGAAGCTGCAGAAGTGCTAAGAGCGAATGCGCCCAGCATGGTAGTGCTCCGGTAGTGTCGGTGCGGCACGGCTTTGTAGACCCACGTCTACATTGTTGTAGCTATGCACCATCAGCAGGGGGCAGTGTCAAAAATATGTGCCACAACCAGTGATGTGGGTTACTCTTGTTAAAGTTTGTGGTGTTACATCTCAACTCCTACCACGAAAAGACAAGCGTTACAATATACCACAAGAGTCTTTCTAGTGCAGCAAAGCAGAGCATTAAAAACCAATGAAAACTACCGAAGGAAGGCATACTTGATGCTTCTCAACACAGCTTTGAGGTTCTTAATGTTTTTGAAGGACCACATGTAAGTACATCTGCATAACGGCTTTGGTAAAGTTCCCACAATCCTCCTCCTCTTACCCAAAGAGCATCAATGCAGCACCATGACCTAGCCACATAACTGAGAGGAACCAGCAAGAACTCACTTTTGAACAGAAAGCATAAAGATAACAGAGAGAAGCAGCGGTGATGCCTTCTAGGTGTAGTATATGCTATGAAAGTACATCAAAGTCGGGCACAGAGTAGTGAAAAGTGGTTGAGAACAGCAGAGCCGAGACCCTGTGGAACTTCAAGTTCCAGACACACGAGCAGCTGCTGACTAACCGGCCAGACACAGCGGTGGCTGACGAGAAGCAGAGGAGGCCAGCTGTGACAGATGTGGTAATCCCAGCTGACAATAACATCAGAAAGAAGGAGCACAAGAAGATGGAGAAGTAGCAGGGCCTGAAGGAACCACTGGAACAGATGGTGGACAGAGGAGTGGAATTTGGTATATTAGGCTAGGAGAACACACAGCAGGTTCAACATCTGAGATGATGAGCAGTGCAGTCCTGGGAACAGCTAAGATACTGCGCTGAATCCTAAAACCCCCAGGCTTCCGGTAGAGCAATCAGTGGGTAGAAAGAAAAACGCCACTGCTCAGTTTCCAATAACTATAGATCTTTCGCAAGTAGGTCACCCGAGAGCATGTTTTCCCTTACAAGTAATGTTTTCTATCAGTAAATAGATAAAGTAAGCCACAATATTGCAAGCAAAGAGCACAGGGTCATTTTTCATGCAAACCACCCCACATTTACTATATATAGCGAGGATTGTTGAATGAGGCGCTTTAAAAAGACATTCATCATTTACCTGCAGGGAAAAATATTCCAATATCGATGATTATTTATCATTCATAAAAAGGTGTGAGAGATTAAATATTCACTTTTAGCCTGCACTGACAGGCATCAAACAAATTTATTCTAACATAATAATAATAATGATATTAATAATTCTAATAATAAAATAACAGAGGACCTCCTGATCAAAAATGTGGTTTGAATCTTTTAAAAGTGATTCAGTCTTGTTTTACTTTTCCCCATCATGCAGTATATGGGGTTGGTGTGTGATCAGGTTATACTGCAGCTATCAGCATCAATGTGTGTGTGTCTCTGTTGTGCCCTGCAGTGCTTACACTAAGTTCTTGGCCAGCCAGAAGAGAGAGATGTAAGGTAGGCCTTTGAAGGCCGGGGCATGGCTTTGATGTGCAAGGAGGTCTATAGAGGAGAGGGTATTCATGTTAAAATGAGAGAGGTCGAAACATACAGAAAACCTTCAAAGACACACACACACACACACGAGCACAGACACATACCCACACACGCAATCACAATCAGGCACGCACTTCAAAGACAAGTTGAACGAGGCCTTCCTGCATGGACTTTATGGCTGCAGGCATTACATCTCTCTCTGAGAAAAAGAAGAAAAAGAGTTTTCTTTTTCATTTTCTTTTTCACGACCTCACCGGTGCCACCTTGACTCTCGATCTGTCAGGGTTCGTGTTTGTGCGCGGTTCGTGCTGTGAGGCATCGTTCTGATTGTGCTATGCCTGACTGCACTGATCTGAGCAGGAATGCAACCGGTGACCAGGGACACCCCCCACCACACACAAACACACTGGAAAAACAGCACTGTAAACACAGGGACAATGTGCATGGGTCTCCCATGGGTGAAGGGGGTGAAGGGGGTGAGGGCTACCCTTTGGCTAGGTTAAATCCTAATGCCTCTAATCTTTTCTCTGTGGCTCTTCGGTATCTTCATCTCACATCTGTGCCCCTCAGCTGCCAAACACAACTTTAATATGGATTTCCTTTCATCACATGATTCTTCAATATCAGCATCCTCTGATTTAGCATCTTTAACAGGAGTTTTCCTTTACACACTCAGAGGGAGGCAGGACTTCAACCACACACACACACAGTGGGCAAAATACCTACTTTTAACTGCCAATTACGACAATATCACATGTATAACCCTGATAACTTGCCAAATGATACCAGATACCTTTTAGTGCCTTATTTACAAAAATAAAAAATAGAAATTCCCCCTTCTTTAAAACTTCTATTCTTCTCAGACACGTCATGAATGAGTGAACCACATGAGAAGATTTTAAATCAGTGAACTACTTCATAAAATCAGAGAATTAAGAATTGCTTTTGATTCCTTTCCCCAGAACTAAAGTTTGACTTCCTGCTACCACACAGTTTAGTTTGATGTGCCTCAAATGGAAAACTGGGATTTTCAAGAATTTCTAGAGATTTATATTAAAATAAGGCGGTGACTTATCTTACAGCTGTTCATGTACGCGGTGTATAGCTTCATGCTATAAAATATTTAAGTACAATTAAATGAAGTAAATCTGAGTCTCTGCCCTGCCCTCTTTTAAAAAAAAAAACAACAACAACAACAAAACAGATTATAAAACATTTTGTAGATTAGTTTAGTTTCACCATCCTAATCAACAATGGGTTTTATACTACAAAAAGAGAAAAGCAGCGTCACAGTGAGGGACCGTTCCGTTAATAGCCGCTGCTTCGAGCCAACAAGCCACCAAAGCTACTTAATCTGAAATGTGTATCACAGAGCTAAATAACAATAGCTAAATTTAACCAGTTTGTTCTTGAGGGCTAAGGCAAAGGAAACGCACACAGTGGACACACAGATAGTGTCCAAAGTCTGCAAACACCATGCTGAATCTGAAGCAAAGAATCAGCAGATCAGCAGAGAGAAGGAGGGTGGACAGGGAGTTGAATGGTTGATTGTCATGCTGTCGAGTCTGAAAAGGGCAGGGCAGGTATTGTAATGCAAACGCACTAAGACACAGAGTGGGGGGTAGTGTGTGTGTCTGTGTGTAATGTAATCTACAGTGTGCCTCTTAATATAAAAAACAGCTGATGTTAGAGCTGCCATTTAATAAGTGATGCAGCAGCACAAAAAAAACACACTCTTATTATGAACTAGTGATTGAGAACCAACAGCAAAAAAGTGTTATTACATTAAACTCTACAAGCTGCCTGGAAGCCTGTGAATGTGGTAGAGATAAAGTCCCAAATGTGTCTCTGGAGGTCTTATGTCAGCTGTTTTTTTTTTTTATCTGAGAAAAAGCATGAAAAAAACCAAAACAAAATAAAACTGATATTTGGTATTTAGTCAAGAGTTGTTTTCACAATGAAACTCTGGAAAATATCTGGAAAAACCTGGTCTGTGCATTATCTCACATGTGGCAGACACAGGACACCCACTTGCTCGCTCGCTGTGAACTCTCTGGACTATTACTTGCTTTATTCCCACAAGGATTCAGTCAAACATTACACAGACTTTACTAGAAAGCAGGCAGGTTAAAGACTGTTTAATGTCTGCCCCGACTGATTAGGGCAAATCATGTCTTAAAAAAAGAAAGAAAAAAAAAGGTTTAGGGGCTGCAGTGAACGAGTGGAAACAGCTTTTGATAACTGCAAGGCTGCTTTTTAGGAAAGAGAAAAATGTCATTAACAGTTATTAAAAAAATAAAATAAAAAAATGAATGATTAAGCTGAGCATGGACTTCCTCTTTATTTTTCCATGTCCTGCCTTTTTGCAGCTACAACAGAATTCACTGATATTGTATATCCATTTAATGCAGTGCTGAGGGCCTGAAGCTCACAGGCATCCAGTAGTGACTTTAAGTCTTGCTCCTTTCTACAGAGAAATTTCTCCAGATTCTTAATGTACTCCAGATGCGATATAGCCATTAAAGGAACATTATTTTTTTTAAATTTCCACAATTTATAGATGCTTTTTTTTTTTTGCAGATTAGTGAAACTCTGCTTTTCCAATATGCTCATTTTTATACTAAAGTCACTGACCTGTTGCCAGTTAACCTGATTAGTTGAAAATGTTTTTGCAGCTGTTTCATTATAGCACCACTTACTTTTCCAACCTTTTGCTCTCCCCGTCCCAACTTTTTTGAGATGTGTTTCCGCCAAAGAAATTCAAAATGAGCTGAAATTTTTTAATATTAAAACATCTTTGACCACAACGAGTCTATCTGATCTGTACGTAAAGGAAATTATATTTCAGTTTCTTCTTCCTAAAGAATTTTAAAACAGTATATTTTGTCTATACCTACCCTTTTTCAAATCTATATTTGATTTTTAAAATGGTTTATTACTCTACAACTTCAAGGTTAAACTATTTAGATGTGACGGGGAAGGTAGGCAAGAACACCGTGCACCAAATAAACAAGTACATGTGCGAACTGATTGGTTGACAACAAGGAGCTTGAGTTTCATCTTTCAAAAAATAATTGTCTTGGTGTTTCAGAATGTAAGCCTAAGTATTTGATGTTAAAGGTCTCTACATATTTTTTTAGAAACCTTAAATTTGTCTGCAGTCCTACAAAAGAGTCAATCTTAAGTCCCCGAGTGAGATTCTTTTACTCAACATTAAAATAAGATCACTTTACCTATGTAATACAGCAGGTATGGCAATATCAACAAGACCTCAAATCCCAGAATACTGAGCAGCACGTAGACGTGTACAGTCTGTGGTAATCTCGCAGCCAGAAGAGTCATAAGCAGAGCGTTTCCTGTTCACACACACAGAAATATAAACACTTATGTTTTAGCATTACTGCCACCTTGTGGATAACACTGCCCATTACAGATTCATTCACTGTATCCTCATGAAAAGTTGTACCTGCAGAATTTATGATGAACGGCACCTGTTTCAGCCTCTGCGTTTGTCTGTAAAACCGCAGGTATCCTCTGCTCCGAGCACGACTGTGGTGGTGATGCACGCAGCCCGTGAACACCAGCACCAGGATCCATAAACACGCCTTTGCGAACACGATGACGCTGTCGCCTTGGACTGTCCCCAAAACACTCTTGCACACCTCCTCTTGGCCGAATTTTAATACACACAGCACTGCTACGCAGACTGACAACACAACATAAACAACCTGAAAAGAACAAGAGTAGAGGATTTGAGACTTACTGGTATTTAATGACTTGGTGAACACTGCGTATGTGCAAATGTGTGCATATCATACATGCAGCAGAGTCAGCAGGATGGCATGGCAGTGTGTTGGCACAGTTTGAAACTCTCTCCTGATGGCAGAGTGGAGGGCATCAGCAGAGATCAGGGGCCCATCCACCAAAGACTCTTCCTCTATGCTTCGTGTCATATCTGCCGAGGAGCCTGCCTGATAAGACAAACACATACAGTATGATTTAGAGACTGTTGTCAAGTTAAAGTCTTCCACTTTTCAACCAGATTTATAATTTTGATTTTGTTGATAAACTATTGTCTCATCTTCTACAATTTCCTCAAACAGATTATTTTTAATTAACTTTTTTTTTTTTTATCTAGGAAAATAAAAATCTTCAAAATGACTGCAAACTGCAAAACTCTTCAGATTTAGCAAGACTGTCTTGTAAATTAGAAGAGCAGATACAGACAGTAATGCACAAAAGCACACACTAAATTAATTGTGCATAGTTACAGAAAATCAAGATCAAAAGCTAAGAAACCTTAAAACATCACAACAGGTAACTATCAGTCATATCAAAATGAGCAGGAGTAGAAACACTCTGGGATAACACTGTCAGCTTTATGCAACTGCCTTCAGGTCGCTTAAAACTACCTTAAATTCATTAAGTGCGATCAGATCCTTGAGTTTGAGTTGATTTAGCAGCTGTTTACAGGAAGAAGCAGCAAATTTAAACGGTTTTTATCTCAAATTCACTACGGGCTTTTGGGTCTGATAGAAGTAATAAGTGGTGACTGAAAACAATGACTTCCCAAAATTACCCAGAAGCAGGTCTGAAATTAATTTGAGAGCAGACCAAGCAGGTCTGGCTTTAAGGTTTGTGTGCACTGCGAAAATGTATGCAAAACTAACGAGTATTTAAGGCTAGTCAGTCAAGGTTTAGGCACTTAGAAGCGTAAAGACAACTTATGGTGTGCTTACTCTACACCACTTGTGGTGGTTACTAAAAGAAAAAAAGCTAATATAGGGTTTCAGTTCTTAATCTCGGTTCAATATCGGCACTGAAAATAAGGGAAATGAGCACATATCCATAAGTTAAAGAACTCGGTAGAGATATACAGAGCAAACATTTACTAATTAATTATTTCCAAAACATATCTGCTGCGGAACAAGAGAAGCAGAGTCGCAGCTAATTCACGTCTCATCGTGTTGTTTTTAGCCGACAGTTTCAACTAGCCAGCCTGCTCACAAGCTAACTTCCGCGTGCAGTTAAACATCAGTATAAGGAAACAAGCGCGCTGTTGACGATGCAATCAATTTAATGTGCATTGAAAGGTACGTACTGCATAAAGCGAGGGTCCCTTTGGGTCCATCTGTCCGGACGTACAGCGTTTTTAAAATAACAACAACAAACTACATTGGCTTACAATTTATTTGCCAGACAGGTCAGGTGAATATTAGTAAACTTCCGGTCCCTCCTATTTCTGGTACTTGCTCAATAGTTCCGTTAATGTTTTAATTTTAAAACCGAAAACTAATGACATCAAAACGACTTCAGATTGCGGTAAAGCCAAAACCGGACCAGATATGAAAAAAGTTTACAGGTGTAAAAACTAGTTAGTTTTTTAAGGCTCTCTGAAAAGAGTTTTAAGCCTGAAACAAACTCAGCCATCTACGAACTATGAGCAAAAATGAACAAAAAACTTGTGATCTGAATTTCTAAAGTGGGAAATGAAAAAAGGCAAAGATTTTAAGGGTGAAGAAATGACTCATCCTTTTCACACTACACTACTCATAATGCACTGCAAATCCCGGATTCCAATGCCAAGAGCTTCCGTAGTGCTGTCTTAGAACATTTTATATATATTTTGTTATTTTTGTTTGTTTCTTTTCTTTTCTTTTTTTTGTTTGTTTGTTTTTTTTTTTCTATTTGTTTGTGTGTAATAAAATATAATACGACCTTCCTGAAAGATGTAAACATTTCCATGGTAACAGCGAACTCCCCCAATCAGAGGCCTCGCTGGAATGTAGGCTTCTGGGTAAAGTAGTTTTCCCGCGATATCGCGAAACAAAACTATTATTTGCTAAAACAACGCTGAGATCACAGAGCCTTGTGGTTTCGAAGGGAGCACATACCGTCGTTCAACAGTGTCGAAGCCCGTAGTAAGCGTACTTTGCATGGCTATAGCATTACAGCTCATAATCAAAATCGTTTATGTTGATCTTAGCGTGAAAGTAAACCCAAATAAAGAAACAGATCGCATCCCATTTAAAACATTTTATTGATAAACATACAGTTACTATAAAAGACAATGAACTGTGCTCTATTCCTCTGAGAGATGAAGAAGCTGTCAGGTTTCCAGATTGAGGCGAGACAAGAGAGGATAGAACAGTTCAGATTATTCTCTGGGGAGGCAACGCTTGTGATACAGAGGCAAACGAGGAGAGATTTTAGGACACTGTGGATTACCTTAAGAAGATATTAAAACAGGGAAGCAGCAAGTAACATTATGTCATTGGTTTAGTTCACTGGAGACGATGGAAGAGGACAGCAGGTGATTAGGAGAGGCTGATCCATTTAACATTTCTTTTTTGCTGGTATGGAACTGTGCTTTAAGTCAAATCACACACTGCATTCATATCCACACACACACACACACACACACACACACACACACACACACACTATGTGCCAAGACCCTTAGGTCTGTGCGAGTGTGAAATACTCCTGCACACTCCACTCGCCTTCGCATTCATTACATAAGGCACTGATTCAGGTGCAGTCTGTGAGAAGAAACAATGGCTAAAACATCCTAAAGGGAAAATATTTAAAATTCAAAGAACAAGTATTATTACTTAACAACATGCATTCTCATTCCTGTAAAATGACTTATAGAGAAAAAGCAAAAACAAAATCATCAGAATGATGTACGACAAACACAAGGATAGGTAAGAAAATAACAACTCACTATCCGTCTGAGCAATACTCACAAAAACTTATATATATATGTTACTTTTATCCATGCAAAACTGTAAACACAAAACCCAAAAATAAAGGAGAAGGTATGAATAAGGCATTATAATGGTCAAGCTACTTCAGGTTATCCAACCTGAACCCCTTTTGCATCACACTCAAGAGAGTGGAGTCACATGATCAGTGCAGAAGCAGGAGTTAATGAGTCAAGATTTGGGAGGCCGATGTGTTACAGACAGTAGTGTTCAGCTCTTGGCGTAAGATCCCTATTGAGTGTCTTGTATGGATGTGCAAACGCCTAAGCAAACTGGTTTTTTGATTACATCCATGCTACACATACTAAAAACAAGTGTATACACGTGTACGGTTAAGAAGTATAGCGATAGTCCTGCAAGTCCATGTAGTTGAGACTTTTGACCCACGTGGATTCAGACTCCTCGTTGTGAACATCCACGTGAGCTGTTGTGCATTCAAGGAGGAAAAAAGATGTTGACTTGTAGCGTCAAGACTGTTTCAGTGTGATTCAGGGTTTTAGAAGAGTTCTCCACCCAGTCACTGAGGGTCCAGGTCCAAAACAGTGGTCATCATAGTGTGGTGGGCTGACCTCGGCCTGCAAACAGAAATAGACATTTATAGTCATATAATAAGTTTACACTGAAAAGGTTTGTACTATCTAAAATGTTTGGTATGTGAAATAAAGACAGAAACAATGTCTTTTTTTTCACTGCTATCTGTATATACTCATACTACAGAAGCTACTCAAACCCCTACAGACATTACAAAAATCCGATAAACAAAAAAAGATGTTAGCAGTCAAAAAGCTGAAGTCAAAATGGAGCCCACAAACCAACAGGTGACATCACACAGGCTAGGTATGTGTTTTGTATGCCATCTGTGTGGAGGACAGGATGCAGTCCGTCTGTGCTGCTTTGTGTGGGTGTGCATGTCTTCTCACCCCGAGATGCAATGTAGCACTCGTGGCAGCTCAGCATTCCCTTACGAATCCGTACGTCAGTCCCTGCAGAGGCGTCACCAAGCTGTACACCACACAGTCCACACTGCGTTTGGAAATACAGCCATTAACATCATGTACACACAGGACTGTCTTAGAAAATATAGATTCATGTTAAAAACTCTAAAGATGACAATGATTTTTACTCCTGTTGTGTATCATTTTTTATGTGTTCTCTTCCTTAGATATTATTGTGATAGAAACTCAACCACTTTATTATGTATACCTAACGGATTGGACCCCCTTGCCCACCCCTTATTTTTCCTTTCAGAACTGCTTCTTAAGCCATCAATTGTCATAGACTCAACGAGGTGCTGGAAACATTCATCAGAGTATCACACAGTTGCTGCAGATTTTTCAGCTGTACAAATTTTGCAAATATTTCTCTCTTTGAAAATGTCCCACCACTTTGGCAAGGTGCTCTGTTGTATTGAGATCTGGTGACTGTGGAGGCCACTTGAGTACAGTGTTGTGTTAAATGACCAGTTTGAGAGTATTTGAGCTTTGTGATTCGGTGTGTGATCCTGCTGGAAGTAGCCAAAAGAAGATGGGTACACTGTGGCCATAAAAGAATGGAGATGGTCAGCAATAATTGTCAGGTAGGCAGTGCAGATGAGATGATGCTCAGTTTGAGGTTATTTCAGCTTTGGGATATGGTGTGTTACTCTAGTCATTAAAGACTGGTACACTGTGGTCATAAAGAGATGAACATAGTCAGCAACAATACTGAGCAACAATATTCAGATAGTTTGTGATGTTGAAATGATGCTGTTGGCACTAAGGGGCTTAAAGTGTGCCAAGAAAATATCCCCCGCATCACTACACAACCCAGCAGGATAGATCCATGCTTTCATGTTGTTCACACTAGATTCTGACCTTACTATCTTAATGTTGCAGCAGATATCGAGACTCATAAAACCAGGAAACGTTTTTCCAGTTTTCTAATGTCCAATTATGACTAAAAGAGCAAATTGTGTCTAAGGTTTCTTAGCTGACAGGAGTGGCTCTGGGTGGTCTTTTGCTTCCAATCAGACATGTTGTGCTTTCAGACATGCTCTTTTTCATACTTTGGTTGTAACAAGTGGTTATTTGAGTTAGTGTTGGCTACCAGGCCACCTTCAAAGTCACTTAAACCACATTCTTCCACATTCTGATGCTCACTTTGAACATAAGCAGGCCATCTTGACCATGTTTACACTGAGCTGCTGCCATGTGACTGGGTGAATAGGCATTTGTTTTTAGAAGCAGGTGAACAGGTGTACCTAATAAAGTGGCTGGTGAGTGTAGATATGCTCAGGTGATCTCTGCGTATCTGCTTCGATATGGAGGAAAAATAAAATCATCTAATTATTCTGCATGAGCGTGCTAACCTTGAAACAGTGTATGTGGAAAAACAGTCCCAGCGTATCTATGATCATAGCAGCGCCTTTTCCCAGAGGCTGAGAACAACCAGTGCACAGTCTCTTTCCACTAACACACCTACACAGAGAAAGAGAGCAGGGGAACAGTTAGTCAGATACAAACTCTGCTTTCCCCACATTAATGGATCTTTAATCCGCTGATCTGTGGTAATATTTCAGGTATTTATTGGTGCATATGTGTGCTAGCATCATCACCTGCTGGGTGAAGGAGGCTGAGGCTTTGGAGAGGAGGACTGTTGTTGACTTGTAACAACATCATGAGATCCAGATCTGAGGTTAAAAAAAGAAAAATATTCACATACACAGCTGAAAGATATGTGCCATGCTAGCAAACACATTTCATTGCAACCCCCCCCCCCCCCCCCAAAACAAACAAACAAACAAACAAACAAACAAACAAACAAAAGAAACAACTTAAAGCTTCTGACAATTGAATATTAACACCAGACATGTATGTATAGGTTTATAATTGGGTGTTTTTTATGTTCAGTGCATTTTAACCTACATTGTATTATATTTTATGATTTATGAAGTTATCTCTGAATCTCTAACCCAGGATCCACTGTTCAAAGTGTTTGCTTACTATAACTAAAATAAAACACAGTCATGTAATAGTTCTAGCTGTTTGTTCTTAAAACTGTAACATCCATTTTCTAATCCCCCTTATCCAGTTCAGGGTCAGCCTATCTCAGCTGGCATGGGGTGAGATCAGGAGAGGTTGCTATTTTATCACAGGGCTGCTACCTGGAGAGAGCGAAAGTGCTAACTGCTGCTGCCCAGAATTCAATCCAATAAGTAAAACAACTGTAACTAAAATAACACAAGGGTGTAGATACATGCATATACAGCCACCTGGTGTACCTTTTAACAACCTGTCCCTGGTTCAGCTGAGTATTGCGGTCGAGAGAAGCTGTTTTCCACAATTCCTGTTTCTTGGAAGGTTCAACATCAGCCCCAGAATCTATAAAAATGAATAACATAGTATGATAAATTCTAAAGAATGCTTAAACTGTTCTCATTATAAACTTTGTCCTTTGGAGGCTAAAGCTTCTTTGATCCAACTTCTTCAGATGTTTGTGTTTTCCCTCTGCACGCTTCGTCGGTTATGTCCAGAAATGTAAGTACTTCATACTCACCCTGGAAGAAATGCAGCTTTGATGCATGCTGATCTTCATTCCCTGTAGAGATTTTTTGGCCATTGTGCTGCAGAGGAACATTTTTTCCCGTTGTGTTGTCGTTTTCTGGACCAGGTGAGGTTGCCGCTGTCTGTCCTGACACCTGGTTTAACAGGCCGGTAGGATTGAGGGGTGTGACGGTCTCCTCTAGAATGCGTCTTTCCTGGAAGAAGAAAAAAATCAAGAGAAAATGAAAAATCAAAGATGAAAAATAGGACGTGCAGAACCAGCACACATAGTTTTTTTTTTTTTAGCTTAAAGTGAGTCTGTCTGAATGTTTGCACCTCTTCATTGTGCTTCCTCTCCTCCTCTTCCACCTCGAGCTGTGCTTTCTCCCATTCCTTCATCAGCTTCTCTTGTTCTCGCTGGTATTGCTCCTGAAGTGAAACACGTTCATGTTAGTTTCTGAATGCTCAAAAAACACACGCGTGACACACACACACAACATTTACAGACGTGTCCATTACATCGCGTGCAGTCTGTTTTCTGCAAGGCATTCGTGCACATACACATCATTACACTGCAGTACCTTTAGGAGGCGCTCCTGCTCCTGTTGCCACCTTTCCAAGCGCTTACGCTCCTCATTGGGGTCCCAGACCCAGTGATTAACACGTTTAGCCAAGTTCAACATGGGGGTCTCAATCTACCCAGACCCGACCAACAACCACAGACACACACATGTATACCCACCAAAAGGACAGAAAGAGAGGAAAGGTGAGAGGACAAGTCTGACTACAGCGTGACTACAGCGACTACAGTGACCACTGGAGACGAAGGGTCAGGACAGGATCATATTAAAGAATGAAGGAGAAACAGAAAGGAGGAGCTGGAGCCGCTCAGAGATACTCACGGTCACACTGCTCTCCTCAAGTCCTTCTGTGGAACGAGACAGACGCAAGCAGAATATATTAGAGAAATGAAACGGGATGGCTATGCTGTGAAGGATTTGTTTGAAATGCAGTTTTACCCGAGACGGTGGGAGAATATTCTTCCATGCTGCTGGGTGTGGAAGATGGTTGAGTATTTTTTTCGTCCTCTGGTTTCTCAAACAAGCCAGTGGTCTCAACCTGTGAATATGTGGGGTGAATATTCAACTATATTTATAAAATATCCAGTGGTAATAAAATGTCAAGAAAAACAATGAATGAAAACTAAATTAAATCTGCTGGAGTGGCTTTGCATGATTCATAGCTCTAAATACTTATTTCTCTCATACTGGGCCTTTTGCAACCCCTTCCTCAACTTTCAATAATGACCAATAAAATCTTTTAAAAGACCTTCAGAAACCGTACAGAAATATTGCTCAAGACTACTCTGATGAATTTTCTCTTTACACCCTATGCAGCTGCTATTTTACATTAATGTAATTGTTCAATAATATGAGCTTTTTTAAACTATACTTTTGCTTTACATGCAAGATCCATCACTGGAAAAAAATGACTCTGTAGCAGAATGAAACTAAACGCACTCTATTGTATGGTATTTTTGCTAAATGGGACAAATAGGAAGCATCTTTTAACATGTCACTTGTAGCATTACCTCTCCATCGTTTTGGGTGTCTGTAAGAAGCGGCTCCACAACCTTCTGCGTGAGCTCTGTCACAATAGTTGTTGTGATGATACAGTTTCGACCTTCGATCAGGGAGCTGATGGCAGAGCCTGAAGACGGCGTTGACTTCTCTGTCTCCGAGGGCTGCTGCTCTGCAGTCTCTGCACTTTTAACAGCCTCCACAGGTGGAGCATCTTTCTCCGCCTCTTTGGAGGAAACATCTTTGGTCTCCTGTGGTGAGTGCTGAGGGGAGGTAGGTGGAGTGGAAACAGTTAGCTCCTCCGTCGCCTCCCCATTCACTCGTACCAACCCATCCTTGTGAGAGGAAAGCAGACAGAGGCCATAAATAACTATAGCCAACCTATTTAGCATTTACTAAAACTGTACAAACTTTAACCCTGTAAAGCCTAAACCATGTTAATCAACTGTCAGAAAGTTCAATTTTTTTAAACTGGAGTGCTTATTGAACCTTCTGACAAGTTTCAGTTTGTATCATTTTTGCAACTTTTGATTTACAAGGCTCAAAAACCCATGTATTGAATATGACACATTTGGTGCTGCAGGGTTTAATAAATGGTTTATAAAACTGCTAATGTAGTTAAAAGCATATGTAAGGGCTAGTGTGTTAATCAAGACACATTATTCGTTAATAATAAAAAATTGCTGCTTATAATTATCTGTTTATACACAAGACTCCAATTATTGTATGACAGGAAAAGTCATACAGTTGTTGAAACTGTTGGGGCTTTTGTGTTGTTTCTCAGTTTTGGATTATTGTTTAATATTATTGAGATTTGTTTCTGGGTTTTTTTTAATCAATTCTGTTCTGCTGCTTGTGAAGTTTTTGATTCTTGCGTCTATCATGCTTTTGGTCCTTGTCTTGCTTCTTTTATTGACGTCTCCTCAGTGTTCTCCTGCCTTTGCCTCCCTCAGCCATGTCTATGCGTGCACGCTTTCATCTACTTGTTTTTTGTTATGTGTCTCTTGTGTTTACCTCCTGTTTTCACATGTTGTTTCTGCCTGCTTTCTGCCCACACCTGTGTCCCTCCTGTTTGTCATTTCCCTCTGTTCACCTGTTTGTCTCTGTAGTCTGTTACTTGACTCGTTGCTGCCTCCATTCCCTTTTCCTACCTTTCAATTATTTTGGGGGGCTTGTACATTTTTCGGTTCACCTTCTCTTACTTAATAAAAAATGTATAAAGCTCAGCTTTAGTTTTCACATTTTGCTTCCCATGTCTGCTGCTGGGTCCACTTTTGTTTTCATTCTTACCGATGCTGATATTTGCTTACACTTGCATTGCAATGTCTAATCTAAGCATTAACCATTTAGCCATGCGAAGGCTTTAATTATTAATGGAACAATTTAGTGTTATTTACATGTAAACAAACGTCAGGACTACAGAGATATTTTAGCGTTGTTTTTACCTAGACTATATGGATGGGAAAATACATTTTCTATAATACATTTTACACACGATTTAAAATTTTCATTAGTGTTAAAATCTTCATAATGAATACTTCAAAAAAATAATACTAATAAAAAAGTTGTCCATATTTTCAGAAAATTAAGGTTAAAATTAATTAATTAATGATTATTCTAAAAGTTCTTCTCCAGTGAGAAGCTGAGATGTTATATTATTTTCATGAGTATTACAAAAGGTTTTGATGAGTAAGAGGAAAACAATAAAACTTTAAAAACATTAAAAGCTACAAACAACACGGGCACCAGCTATCAGACAATCCTGATTGTTGTGAGTCATTACCTTGATAGGTTTGTGCCCAGGGAGAGCGGCCCCAGGCTGGCAGTAGGGTTTGGCTGCTAGCAGGGGGATGGGCCTGGAGGACACAGATGGTGGGGAGGGGAGAGCGTTTGCCGGCTGTGTGGGGTGAGGCTGCCCTTGCACACTCTGAGGTGAAGTGTGTTTTGTCTGAGGCTGTGGATCTCCTGTGATGGCAGCCTGTTGCGCAGTCGGAGACTCCATCAGTTGGGTCTGGGGTTCATTAAACTCCAGAGACTGAGGTGACACACTCTGTGAGTCTGTGACTGTGGACAGAGGACTGGTTGGACTGTTTGGTGTTAGAGGGCTGGTGGCTGATTTCTCTTGCTGATCTGCTGTGTTTGTCTCTATCTCTTCAGGTTTCATGTGCTCCTGATTTGTAACTACATGTGATTCTGGTTGACGCAGAGGCTCTGACATCTCAGCGTTATTAACAGGTGATTCTGGTTGACGCAGAGGCTCTGATATCTCAGCGTTATTAACAGGTGATTCTGGTTGACGCAGAGGCTCTGACATCTCAGAGTTATTAACAGGTGATTCTGGTTGATGCAGAGGCTCTGACATCTCAGCGTTATTAACAGGTGATTCTGGTTGGCGCAGAGGCTCTGACATCTCAGCATTATTAACAGGTGATTCTGGCTTCTGCTCTTTGTCCAGCTCATTTAGTTCGGTTTTGGGTGTTGAGGTGGATCTGGGTAGTTTTAGGCTGTCCAGTACTGCATCACTGATGGTGAAGCGGAGAGCGTAGCGCTGCAAAACCAAGGCTGCCACTTCTGGAGTCGCTGCGTTTCTGTAGGCTTCACACAGCTCTGCCTCTCTGCGCTCCCTAAAAAGAGCAGCAACACAAAACATTTGTGCAAAGGTAGAAATACTGTCACGATACTAAATAAAGTATGTTAGTAAGGAAGGCAAGAAAAATGGTCTCTGTATAATCCTTACTTCTCCTCCACTATCTCTTTATAAGTCTTAATGCTCTTCCTCTTATTGCCGTCACGTCCCTCCCCCTTCATCCTCTTTTCTATTCTCTTCCTCTCCTCCTCCTTTCTGATTAGATCCTGTGACGCGCTGCGGCGGCGATTCTTCCAGCGAGCCAGGTCCTGTCACAAGTTCACATCATTAATATGTGGTTCTTATTTTTTCCCAGTGCACCCTAAATGCTTCCTCACATCACTCACATCTTGCCAGTGGTCCTCATCCTCCAGAAAGTTGTTGTACTGCTCGTGCATGTGTTCATGTCGCGATTGGCTCAGCGACGGTAAGTGTCCCACCTCCTCGTCGTTAAGCATGTCACCCATACTCACACTCCTAGAAA
Organism: Oreochromis niloticus; assembly: GCF_001858045.2. Taxonomy (NCBI): domain Eukaryota; kingdom Metazoa; phylum Chordata; class Actinopteri; order Cichliformes; family Cichlidae; genus Oreochromis; species Oreochromis niloticus. The sequence goes on along the minus strand of NC_031971.2, from coordinate 15,146,569 downwards.
AACGAAAGCTATAGTGTTACTTTAGATAAATCCCTAAAACACCATAGTTAATCACTTTGCCTGATTTGGCTCTGGAAAACCCCTCCAGGAAATTTAACCTGTTATTTGCATTTAGTGACATCAGCGTGTGTATAACATAGAGCCTAAAATAACACCCAAGCACTAGTCTAAAACACCACATAGTCCATGATAAAAAAAGCAGCAAAACCAGGAAAAAAAGTCTTGAAAATAAATGCAACTGCAATTTTTTTCTATAAATATACACAAACACGGAGAAAGACATGCACAACCAATAACTGTCCACTAAGAATACAAACTGCACTCCTTAATTTTCTTTGCTACTTTGATAGAAGTTAGAAATAAATGGTTGCTTAAAAATATTGCTCACAAGTTAACAACCTTTCTTTTTAAAGTCTGGATCTGGTTTCTTTTGGTTTAATGATGAATATATTATTTATACATGAAACAAAACAGATACAGCATGATAGGAAAAATATAGTAAAATCAATCTTTCTGTATATTAGTTGTGTATGTGTTGCCCGTATCTCAACACAGTAACACTAACAAAGACATATTACTGCGTCTGCAAACTAATCATAAAGCAGCTAATAAACTGAGCAAACACAACCACAGACTGTATATAAAAGATGGACATAGCTTCTAGGCTTAAAACCTGCACTCCTGTTAACACCAGCAGGGGGCAACTGCTGTGGATGGAAAAAGACTTCCAGTGGTACACGGTAAAATAGAAAACGGCTGTGCTTCGTTTCTTCATGACCTTTCCTGATGAATTTATGGGCTCACTTCCTGGTTTCAAGTGCATTATGCTCCTCGGTAGACTGCGAAGTCAGATCCACTTCTTCCTCGTTGAGTACAGTTTTGAAACATCAAGATAGTGGTTGGCAAAAATGCTCATCTACAAGCATATGTGACTTACTAACTAACCATACTAACCAGTGAGTGTGGCACAGTTGCTGTGTCCATCTTTTATATACAGTCTATGAACATAAGATAAGAAACACAGTCATTCAACTTTGCAATGTGGTACAATCTGATGAAGGAGTCTATGTTGATGTGTAGTTTCATATGTAAAAGCAATCAATGGAAACAAAAAGCCTGACGATATTGATGAATTATAATGTATCAAAGCACATTATTGTGAGCATATTTTTGGATTCTACTCATGAATTATGGCATGTATAGTGTGTCCATATTGTTATCATGCAGGTGCTCATCCAGATTCACAGATAAACACTTACTCGGTGTCCTCAGACATAAAAGCAACACGTCGGCTCATCCTAAAACGCAAGTAAATGAGAGGAAAGAGCAGGTGAGGGTATGGGTAAGAGAGGGGTTTGCAGGCGCCCTAAATGCACACAATACTTTTCATTTAACATGTGGAATCGCTAACAGAGGGAAATGTTTTGCTTTGCACATCTGAACAAAATAATAACAAATAAAACCTGCTAGAAAAACAGAGCAATGATCCCATTCATCAAATCTGGGAGGGGGAGTGATAACACATGCACAAAAAGCTTAACAGTTATCTCACATCATTGGAGGAAGCTCGTCATCCTCCAGCCAGAAGGGTTTCTTTCGAGGCTTCACATTCACATCCTTCTTTCTCTCCTCCACCTCAGCTGTTTCCTCAACTCTCTCCTCCACTTTCTGCTTTTCCAGCCCTGACTTCACACTACAGACCTGTGCAGGAGCAGGACTGGGTGCAGGCGTGAGTGAAGGAGAAAAGAGGGGCTCGGCAATAACTGTGGCAGAGGTATTAGGGACCATCGCACCTCCGCTTTCTTGCTTTTCCTCCTTTTCCTCACGCCTCTCTCTCAGCACTGCAAAGGTGGGACTGGTTGGAGCTTTGGAGGGCAGGGCCTGTGGCTCTGCTGCCACAGCAACAATGCTGCTGGAACAGCAACCCGGTGACAAGGCCAAGATTAACAGAAAATACGCTTATAGGGGAAATCAAAACTGCATCACTGAAGACTAAAGCTGATCCACTCTGGGTCTGTTACAGCCTGCTATGAGTCACTGAGCGGGGATGGTTAGACGGTGCTTAAAGAGTCGGGTCACCCAAACTACAATAAATGCTTTTCTCGTCAACTTTTCATCTGATGTACTGTAAGTTCAACTTTGCTGTTGAACCAAGAAGGTGGAGTGTGAGTTTTTAGACTGTTTCATCAGGGGGCGATGAACTAACTAAAACAGCTCACTGATTCATTCTAAAGTCACACTGTATTACACTGGATGCTCTCTGTAGTAGCTACCAAGTCTCTGGCTGTTAAAGGGGTGTTCTTCCTTCATACGGTTGCCAAGTGCTTGCTTATAGAGGATTGTTGCAGTTCTCTGCAGTTGAAAAACTGAACTGAGCAGATTATAGTGGCTCCATAATGATGTGGCTTAGTTTACATATTAACCTAAGAAGAAAAAGATCCCTGGTTTCATTCTGGAAGACAAATCCCTTTGGGGTTGTGTTCAGAAAGGCATTACGTCATTGGTGTAAAAATCTGCCAGATCAAATATGCGGAGCCACCTGCTGTTGAGACCCCCTAAGGAACACCTAAAAGCATCTTTCTTTATTGGAAATTGTACAATGATACAAATGTGATTATCAAAAAAACAACCAGACTACCAGACCAATATATTTTGAATTATTTGTAGTGATGATAATTTAACTGGATATTGAACATGGCACACAGGTAAATCTTGCTACTACATGTTATATCATCTTGTGGCCTAGCAACCACCTACCAACGGGCTAAAATGACCCATTTGTTGCATTTATGCCCCTGTAACTCCTTATAAATAAAAAATTATTTTTAATTACACAACAACATCTAATTTATATCCACAAAATTTGACAATTGTGTTTTTCTATATATATTATATAATACGATGTAATCATGTTGCCACCTATTAATATGCTACGATGAGCTATTTTTAAAGCATTTTGTGCACCTGTAACACGTTGAAAAAGCATCGTTTTACTTTCACGAAAAAAAGTAAAACAATACTTTTGCATCACTTCACTTTATTAAGATTCTATTTATGTTCACAAAACATGAACGTGACATATTATAAGATATATGATAAATTATAATGCCATCATGTTGCATGGCAACCACCTAACAATGGACTCGAAGGATCTGAGCATTACTGGGGACCCAGAAATGGACTAATTACTATAAGTAATCACACTTTCTCAGAGTGATGACGTATAATGGTTTGCCAACAGCAAGAAAATACTAAACAGCACTGCAGCATGGGTAAGTACTAGTTTACATAAATATGCAAAGCTTTCTGGCAGTTTTATAGAATTTTTATAATTGGGCATAAATGTGTTTCTCATCCCTAAAGGCAGATCTCTTCCTAAGACAGATTAAGTATTTATAGACTTTTTCAAGTTTACCTTTTTACATAATTAGGGTGACCCAACCTTTAAGAGTTTCAACCACTTCAGACTGAAACAGCAGCCGTTTATGTGATTCAGCCGTGATTCATAGCCAACAGTCCTTTACACAACAACGACAAAAGTCACGCCAAACAAAGCCTACGTTAGATGTCACGACAAAACATTCAACCACATTAGTTCAACCAAAGCACAAATGAGCCAAACCATGTGAGAAACAGAGCTGCGAGAATCCGACCACAGCAGCAAATCAAAGTCAACCAATCCTTTCATATGAATGAATGAACATCACACTCCACGCTGCAGGCAGTCAGAAACACTCACAGTAACAACACAGGCAAGTCGGGATCGACTGTAATTCACCCAGGAAACATGCTAATGTTAGTACTTGAAGATGTAAAGTAAACATCATTAAACCTTAATCCTTGCCAGTAAAACTTCTTTGTTAGTTGCAGTAGTTCACAAGTGCCACGATTTCTTTTCATTAAATACCTTTCACCCTCCTTTTCTGTCAGCTTAGGTCTGCTGTGGAGCTGCTTCATAGCAGACACTGGACTGATGTTATACTTCACTGATCCGGGTACAGGCAGGAACTGATTTGTTTTAGCTGTGCTCGCTTTTTGGAACGATCCCGTCCTTCGAGCCATCATATCATCTTTCCCCGGGTCAGGCACAGGCACATTTTCGCCACACTCATCCTCATTATCACCGTTTTCCCGCTCACCCTGAGACGCTGATCGGATCACTGTTGTCTCGACCTGCTGTTGAGGTGCTTCCATGGGCTGCTGGTGCTCCACTCTGTGACAAAAAGTCTTTTAACTGAAAGAACTAAAAACCAAGTTTTATGACCTCTTTTATGATGCAAACAACACCTGAGCTTGTTAGTTGCATCTGCACCCTGTTAGACACACTCCAGATCACAGCTCAGCCCACCTGACGTCCAGTTTCTTGCTCCTGTCTGCCTGCACTTTCTTCTTGTTCTGCGGAGCAGCGTCTGTGGTTACCTCCCCCTGTGTGCAGCGTTTGGAGGCAGGCAGAGGCAGGAAGCGGTTGTAAGTCACTGTAGCGGTGCTTTGTTTATGGAAAACTCCCGTCCTCCTTGCCATCATGTCGTCTTTCTGAAGATCTGGGACTCTCCCCTCTTTTTCCTCCTCATCCTCTTCTTCCTCTGTTCTCCCCTCATATTGAGCCAGGCGGGCATCAATCTCAGCGGGAGTCGGAGCAGCCTTGATGGTCCAGGGTGGAAGGTCAGCAGAGGGAGAGGTAGCTTGATTGGGGTCAGCTCCAACTACCTGGCTGTTGGAGTATTGCATGAAAGCTCAAACTACAGCAGCAAAAAACAGGTCACGTGCACCTGCAGATGACCCAGATATGGCCACAAAGCCCAGGCATCGACATGCAGAACAGCACAGCAGCAAGAGCACAGACCACAAAAGAAAATATCAACATTCAAGATTTAGGGGGGAAAAAAAGCACACAAACGTGACAAAGGTACAAAACTAAGATATTCAAGAGGAGTTTTAGTTATTATTATTATTATCATCTTGTACATTTGTATGTTCATGGTTGACGTATTGTGACAATCTCCCCCTTGGATATTAATGGCCAGAAAAGTGCACAACATCAAGAGATGTTCACTTGATGATGAAATATAAAACACTTTAAAAGTGAAGTGTTTCATATTTTCATTTTCTATTTTATTATATATCTGTATAAAAATATAATTAATTGGGACAAAAATAGGCTGAGCATCAAATTCTAGTCCCTGAATGTGAGCGAATGTTTGTTCCGGGTTTGAAGTGACCATCTCAACGTGTTCGAGACATGATGAGACATCGCTGAGACATCGCTGAGTCAACACCCTGACAAAACTGGTCAAAATTTGCTCATTGATGAAGTGAGGCCATGACTTTTCTTAATTACTAAATCATTTGGCTTTCATAAATCAGATTTAAGGATAAATCTGCGACAGGGTTTTTCCTGCATATAACAAATTCTGACAACCTCTCAGAGAGAATGTAGTCAGAGCCAAAGGAAAATCACTCAGTTTGTATTTTTTGTTTTTGTGGCTCCATTTAATTAAGCACATTTCTATTCATCACATGCTCATAAGCAACAGGAACTTTACTACATGTATGTGATAGTGCTTGTGTGCATGGTCTTCTATTAAAGGCTCATTCTGAACCAGGAAAAACCCCTACAGCTGACGTATGAGCTGCCCGGCAGATTTATCAAGCTCCGTTTGCTGCAGTATTTACTACATGCATGTGTGTGTCAGTGTGTAGGCTTTCCTTGCCCATTAAAACTACAAGCAAATCAGGACATTACAGCAAAGACCATTCAAACTACCTATTATACAAATTCAAGTAGGAGCAATGCAACAAGTGATGCAGCACAAAAGCTTCCTTGGTGTGGTCCATACTAATGCAAGCGACTTGGCATTTGAACCACTAAGTTGCCTTCTGTTTGGCCTCGTCCATACCTGCGTTCCCGCTCTGAAAGCTGGGAGCCCAGGCCAATGGTAGGCATGGCTACGGTTGCCTTGGAAAGGAGTCGTCTAAGTAACTCCGTCTCCTCGCCTTCACTCGACATGACTGTGTCTATTGGCTGCTCGATCTCAGTCACGCCCCCAAAGGTCACAACTTTGCCGTGACCTCGTCCAGCCTTTGCTGATCCGCTGAAGGGACCTCCATAATTTTTCTCCAGGCAGGCCTGACACACGGGGCCTGGGCTAAGATCACTGTACATACAGTCTCACAAATTAAGACCCACAGCCACAAACACACACACACACACACACAACACCAGCAACACCACAAGCAAGGGGAAAAGAAATAATGAGCAACTACAGACAGAGGATGAGACTGTGAAAACAAAAGAAGGATTACATGGAAATGTTGAGTCAGATAGTGAGGATGGATGCACAAAAGAGGACAAAGCATGGAATTTTATATTCAAATTACTCAAACACTCATGTTCCCGCACACACACACACACACACACACACACACACACACACACACACACACACACACACACACACACTAAGCATTTGATCTATTCTAGGTGGTCACATTTTCTGCTCACTGCTGCTCCTCTGGGAACACAAAAAAGTCTTTATCCTATCTAATGACATCAGCACAGGCGGAGAAAAACAAAGCCAAGCAGTGCTTGCAGCCAACAGTCGCCTCTTTTTTTGGTCCCACACACGGTCTCATACACACCGGCCAATTCCCTGCTCCATTTCAATGCCTGTCAAAGAAGACTGAAGAGGACTGAAGTGCACAATGATGAGGAGAACAAACAGCAGGCGAGAACACAGGGGGACAACAGAGACGAGGGAAGAAGGGAAAGTCCAGGGAGATGTAATTTAAAATTACTCTAAATATCTAACAGTAAGAGACTGTTGAGAGCCCTATAAACTTTATTTAATTTAAAGGCTTAACTAGTGACAGCTCACGTTGTTGATAATTATTTAATTGTTCGTAAATGTAAGAAATGTGACTATAATACGCAAACTACTGTCTGTTTGCTTGTTTGTCCACAAACTCCTCCTAGACCATTAGGAGTTGAGCCATCAAACTTGATACACAGATACATCTTAGGCCCCTGAAGGTTTTTATCTATATCAGATACTATGATGTCATCGTGTTGTCTAGCAACCACCTAGCAAAAGGCTAAAGGGACCCTTTTTTTCCCCTTGCATAATCACTGAGAAACACTACTACGCCTATTGTTTTTAAACTTTTATTAATGTGATTAAATATGTCACTTTGCCAACAGCACGAATGATCCAAATAGTGCTGTGGCACAGGTGTGTAGTAAAATTAGTGTTTGACATTTTGAGAACTATGCTAATTTGCCAGGAACAAACTCCAGAAACTGATACCACTGTGGTGTAAGGTTATCATTGTTGACCAAAACTTAAAAATTAGCGAGAATTTTTTTAAAACCTAAATCATAATAAACAAAAACATGCTTAAAAAAAATGAAAATAAACAGAAATGCTATTGTGCCAAAAAAAATAATATTAAGGAAATATGTCTTTAGAGGAGGCTTTGTTACATATGCTTATTGAGACTATGATGTCTACAACACGCGAGTCAAAGGTTTGTACTACAATACCTGTTCTGAACTTCTTGTCCTGACAAATCCCCTTATCAACTAAAATAATCAAAGTGACACTGAAACTAATAGAAGATAAACTGTAACAAAACAGTTTATACAATAAAAAGCTGAAGTGAAACAAAGCTACTCTGAAACAAACCAGAACTCATTCAAAAAAACAAAATTATATTAACTGTGCTCTTGTGTTTCTATTACGCTACACTGAGTCAGGAATAAAATTGGGAATCGGAAGAAATAGGTCATTTTTAAAACTCATACCTAAAAATGTAACCAATTATATCTCATTTATTATGCACAAAACAATCAAGTCTAAATCTCTGAATTTTCCTCTGGCTGCTTAACGGGCTCTACGTGTTGTTTTTTACAACAATTATTTATTTTAAAGTTATAATTTCAGGTATGTTTTTGTTATTTGGGTTTTAGATAGCTGAATATTCACTTTTCCGCCTTTTTAAATTCTATAGAAAGCATCTCATTTTCAGTTTCATTATCCTAAACCTTTTTGATAACATTTTCAATTAAAAAACCAGACATGATACTCTTCTGTGTCACACCCTTGTTACAAAACACTGTTGGAAAAATGCTGCTGGGGGTTTTAAAGTGGCTGACACAAACTGAATCTATATTGCTTCAGCTAAAAAAAGGAACTAAACACTTCTTTATATGAGAACTGCTTACTAATAAATAGTTTGCTGATCTGATCAAGACTACAATAAAGCAATAAACAAACACACCCACCCACACCACCCATTCTCTTGTCACCTTTTAAAGATCACACACTTTGCATACAGCAGCATTTACATGCATTGTCTTGCGTGTTTGCTGAAACAGACTGTGTGTGTTTTGGGCACCTTGGTTCACTCATCCTGAGTCTCTCCCACTTCTGCATATCTGCCTGGCTCATGGAGGAAGACACAAAGCTGACCGGGCCGTCCCTGTGAGGGAGGGGCCTACTCTGAGCCCGTCTACGAGCCAGGTCATCCTTCTGCTTATTAGGCATCGCTTTAACCTTCCCCTCGTGTCCCTCGTCCTCCTCATCCTCCTCTTCCTCGTGGCAAGAGGGAGCGTTTAGGAAGGGGTTGTCTCTGCGTGTAATGATGTCAGCAACCGCCTCCTTCTCACTGTCCAACCACAGAGCCAGTACAGCAGCATCACACAGCACACATCAAAGTGGAGCGCAACACATCAAACCACAAGTGACCGCAACAGGCAAAGAAACAAGAGTGAGAAGAACGTTTAGAGGTGAGCGAGAGGAAATGGAGTCAAAACAACACCACGCTTTGCTAACCTGATCTCCTTCTCCTGAAGCATTTGCTGCGAGGCTCGTCTGATGCCCTCCCAGCGCTCTCTGTCTTTATCGGTACATAAAGGAGGAGGGATGAACTGGTGCACTTTGGGTGCGATTGTGCCACGATGAGCTCGCCTGGACGCCAAGTCATCCCTCCGGACATCTGGAACTTTCCGCACCGCTGCTTCCTCTTCCCCGTCAGAGGGGGAATCCCACGCTGACTTCTGGGAGCTCAAAAAGTCGTTATCACGGCGGAGGATGATGTTCGGGGACGGTGACCTCGGTTCCTTTTCCTCCGTTTCGGGAGGGCTGGGGTTAGAGACGGGGTAGTGCAGCGAGGCAGTTTCAGAGGATAGTAATGTGCAGGTTTTGATTGACATGCACCCAAACGGTTGTTAGTCCAGGTCAGTAGTCAGATGTGTCTTTATGTGTTTTAGAAACACAATGACACAACCACACAGAATTCCCGTCAACTGAAACCTCTATCACAACAAAAAGTGACATGGCTTAACTGCTCCTATATGTCTCTTCTCCATAAAACCAGCAATGACAAATCAGTTAGTTCACAGTCACACCAGACATCAGTGGGCTATCACACAAACATCCTCCTTAAAGTAGCAAGACAGTTGCAGGCAGACAGCATCACTAAGCCAAAGTTTTATCCAGAGCACCTGTTTATACCATCATAAGTTCATGTTAGTGCATGTAAACAAAACTGTTTCTCCACCACAGCAGAGGCAGGAGTTCTCATGCCCATCCTCCCTGACCTGCTGTAGCGAACGACAGCAGGAAGAACTTTAATTCCCGCCTTCTCCAGCTTCTGCATCCTCCTCTGCTCCAACACTTCCTGGGTGACCACTTCCTCTTCCTGTTTTCCCCCATTGTTCTCAGGTGCCCAAGTGACAGTCTTGGAGGTTTTGTGGAGGAGTGTAATTTTTTTGCATTGATCTGCAGTAGCTTGTGGCTGACTGAGGAATGGGAGGAAGATTAAAAAAAGCACATTTGTGTTTTTTGTGTTTTTACCTCTTTTTTCACCTCGGTTTTTGTTTTTCCACTGTGACACTTGTATTGCTTTAGAAATCATTTAAAGCCACATAATTTATTTTTAATATGTTGCTCACTACCTCCGCTGCTCTCTCTCTTCCGTATGTGGTTTTCGCCGTGGAGTTGGGATGTAGGAGGTGGCGTTGGTTCGGTTAGGAAGAAATTGGTTAAAGGGGACAGAACTTCTTGCTTCTTTGCTGGAAGTCCTTCTGGCCAACATGTCGTCCTTCCGCACATCTGGCTTCCTGTTGGGGGCATCGGCCTCTGAGTCGCTGCCTCGCCCTGGGCAACAAAGAGCAACAGAGCATTACAGAGAAAATAATCCTGAAGGTCGTGCAGTTACTTCAAATTAGACCTTCGATATAACACATAGAGACATACAGGACACAGTTTTCACTGACACTGAGATGCACTCTGTAGTTGACTCTAATCAGGAGAAGAGAAACTCCATTTAAATGCAACCAATACATTTTAAAGGCCACTTCAGTTCCTCCTAGTAGCTTAAAAAAAAGACTCATCAGATACATACATAGGTACAGATGTACAGATAAAGATACATAGCAGGAGTTTGCCTCCCAGACTGCAGTCTAAGATGTGGTTAATGTTGTTAAAAGGGTGTATTTCAACGCAAACCATCTTTTCCTAAACTTACCGAGCAGAGCTATTTCTCAAATCAAACTGCAACTGAAAACTGAAAATAATATCAAAGAAAGGAACGCCTTCTGCCTCAAAGCCCTGACAGCAAATATCTCCCACTAGCCCAACAGCCTTCATTCACAAAAAGTGACTGAAGGCTGTGACAATCCCCTTTGGCATGAATCCTGTTTGTCAACAAGTTCGACAGGCTCTAGATAACTAATTTGCACATTAACAACCACAATAAGTGCAGGATCAAGATAATGAGATTAGTACCAATTATTTATACCAGGTGCAAACACCCACGGATGAGATGTCATTACCCAGCTGATGCACTCAGACACAGATCACATGGTAATCCTTTGTGTAAATGTTCTTTCTAAATGTTGCCAAAGAAACGGTAACACTGTATTTTTTTATTACTTGTAACATGATGATTATAGATACTTTTAAGCATTTTATCGATTTATAGCAACATCACAAAGTCCTTTCTACTCCTACCTCCGTGACCTACAGGAAATGTAGGGAATAAGGCTATTTATGGTTTTGGGGTAGTGTTTTTCTTGTAACCCTGCTGAGCATACGATACATTATAGTGTCGACATAAAAGACACAAACAGGATGTCTGCGATACCCCCTCCCTCCATTACACACACACACACACACACGGCGTGTGACAGGCAGGATGTTAACCTCAGCCTGTGTCTTTTCACAGGTCCAAACCTCTAGAGACTGCTACTGAGACCAACAGCTGCTGCATCTGGGACCCAAAACACACACATACATGCACGCACAAACACACAGGCTGTGATATTCAGCTGTTGCCCTCAGCCAGTCTGACCGGTCGCACTATATGAAGGTTAAACAACCAGCATGCTGTCGAACAGCAGTGAGTCTAATTCTGGACGAGTGGATTTGTATTTAAAGGAATGCTGTAGTTCAGTATTTGGGTATCCACACTTTTGCAGTTTTCCTTTGAGATTCATTTGGGAGCTATGCAGGCCATCAGCTTCGCAACAAAGGCTTGACACAGTAGAAGTGGTGAGAAGCAAACACAGCTCTCTGAAAATATAAAAACAGGATCCACTTCAGAGGCATTTCATCAGAACTGACCGTCGCTGTTTCCTCGATTCACGACATCGGGAGAAGGGCTGTGCTGCGAGCGTGAGCCAAAGGAATCCAGACTGTCAAGAACAAAAGGACACATACCAGAATACATTAGACATGATGCAACTGAAGTCACTGATGGGACACTTGTTTGAACACAAATGGAGGTCAAAAGCTGTGCAATTCAGGGTAGACCAGGGGTGTTAAACATAAGGCTTGGGGCCCAGAGTTGGCCTGGCAAAGATAAAAGCAGTGCAATGCTCTCTTCTGATACACTCTAACATCAGAACAAAAACTGTGCGCCGGATGCTTCATAGCGTGGGTTTCCCCCCCCCCGACCCCCATTTAAAAATAAGGTGTGAACACCTGGTGGGTAGGGAACCCGTTCTTTCTCTGTGACATCATACAGAACAAAGCGAAAAACTCTGTATGAATGTCGACAGCAGTCTGAAACCTGAGCAACAGCCTCACAGGGATTACTTATACATACACTGACCTTTTTATTATAAACTTTGGCCATGCCTAATATAAGCATCTGCTGATGGCAGATGCTTATATTAGGCATTTAGGAATCGCATAATAGGTCAATTTTAAATACCCTTGTGCCTGCAACAGCAAATTATATGGCATGTTCAGGAGCGTTGACAGATGTGTCTCACCTGTCTAGGGAGTTGTCTCGAGTGTGCCGTGGTGGAGAAAGGGACTCACTCCTCTCAGAGTCCCAGCAGTCATAACCGCTGTCTCTAACACTGCGCTTCTGTGAACTGTCCCCTCCTTCTTCGCTCTCCTACATGCACATCAGGCACACAAGTAAGTAAAATTTTATTTGTATGGCACCTTTCAAGATAAAAATCACAAAGTGCTTCACAGAAAAGCTAAAACATAAAAAAACCCAACCAAAAGCAAGTTTAAAAAGATGAGTTTTTAGCTGTTTTTTAAAAGAGACCACTGAGTCCACAGATCTCAAGTTAATGGTATCTCAGGTTAATATGCAGTCGACTGTGTGAAGCAGGAGCAATGCATGAAGAAGCTCAGTTATGTGTGGTCAAGTCTAAGAAGCAAAAAGTAGAAAAGGGTATTTTATTTAAACAGACTTGATTCAATGGAGTCCACAGATCCAGTCTGAACAATTTTTCATATCCTGTCTGCAGGTGTTGTTGTGTAACAAAAACAAACCCATCTCCTGTTTCCCATCTCGGACACCCCAACAAAGACAGGAAACTAACAGGTCCATCCCCCACACCATCTGCCCTTTCTGTACCTCGCAGTGATTTCACTCACCAACTTCATCTGAGCAAGAAGCCCCTCGAACTCCTTGAGGTTTAGAGTAGGCCCACTATAGGAAGCACAGCCACTGGCGGCTTTCCCCAACCAGTACACTGTGTTCAGCACCTGAGAGACACAGCCACGGGGGTTTAGGGTACATTTATAAATGCCAAACAGACTAATACTGAAGCTATTGAAAGAAAAAAATGATAACAACTCACATTCTTTAGTTTGCGGTTGCAGTCTGAGTCCCTAACAAGAGAGAAGTATGTTACTATTGCATGTTACTCTGCTACTGTAAAAAACACAAACCACACATTTGCACATTCACTCATTTACTTGAGGTTAGCTCGTATGGAAGTATCCTGCAGGTCCCCTGGGTCAAACAGCTGGGCGCCCTTCAGGCCCAACTCCTCGCAGCCACGCAGAAAGACTGACAGGTTATCCTGGAGGAGACAGCAACAGCCGGTCATTTCATCACTTTGATGAACAGGGGTGATTTACAGAGATCAGTGTCACACTGGAGAGTGTCTCCTTACCAGCCCGGCAATGGGGGTGGGCAGCCTGTTGATCTTCTTGACGAGTCCTGGTTTGATCGCACTTAGGAGCCTGCGTAGAGGAGGGGGAGAGGCCGAGATTTATTGAGTCTTATGGGAGTTCGTGCATGTTGGTGATGCTTGAGACATCAAAAAGTGATATGAAGTGAGGTCACAGGCTTACTCGCATAACAGGATGCCGTTCTCCAACGCACTGCGGAAGTCCTTGTCTCCAAAGCTCTTCCCGGTTACAGCCTGTGGAAGAAGGACAGGAAAACACAGATGTAAAGCTGGTGGATGGGGACACAGAGAGAGCAGCTCTTTGCATAAAATGGGTGATTATTTCTTTAAAATATCACAGAATAAATAAAACACCTGTGGATTGTTCTGTATGATCGGTTAAAACAGGCCAAAACTCATCAAAATGTTCTATTTACAACATTATATAACACAGAAAAAAAGACTGGTATTCTATTACTGTTGGTAGAATTAATCAGCAAATACTTTTCAGCTCTTTAGTTAGAATAAACAAGCACTGATTAGCATTAAGATGCTAATGTGAATGATATCACTGCTTTACCACCACTTGTCAGATCAGATCACAATCTGGTCTTCCTTCAGCCCACATATAAACCCTGTGTAATGGGGCAACCTGTTACCACCCGCTCATTCAAGAAATTGTCTCTGGAGGCTAGCGGGTGTCTTAGGGAGTGTTTCAAGTGCACAGACTGGAGTGTGCTGCTGGAGTCACAGGATAACAACATAGATGTGGACAATGACAGCAGGATGGACACCATCAGGGACTACATTAGCTTTTGCAGGAATGCTGTGGCTCCAGTTAGAAACATGTGGTTTCTTTCCCAATAAATAAATAAATCCTGGATCATGAAAAAGCTCCTTAACTAGAAAAAAAAGCAGGCATTCGAAGAGGAGGACAAGGAGAAGCTCAGGTGTCTGGAGTGGGAACTGAAGAGGAGCCTGAAGCAGCCAAAGGAAAGTGGTTCTGGAATAGTGGAAAACATCCTGTCTCAAACCGGTGCTCAGAGTATATTGACCGGTTGAGAAAAATATATGACCTTAACCTACCAAATTATGAAGACCCTGGAGTGTCTGGCCCTCCCCCTCATGAAGCTAGGCTTCATGTCCAGGACCCCTCCAGTTTTTGTCACCAGGACCACATTGTCCTTTACCTGCTGCACAGGACCTACACGCACCTAGAGAGCCAGGATGCATGTGAGAATCTAGTGTATTGATTTCTCAAGTGTTTTGGACAAACTCCAGCCTCTCATATTGAGAAAGAAGTTGGAGGGGTTGGGTGTGGATCCCTTCCTGATGTCCTGGGTAACAGACAACACTGTAAGTATGACCTCAGTTCGTCAGGCTGGTGAACTGTGTCTCTGGGACGGTGAGGTGTGATACAGCGGGCGCACAGTGGCCTGTTTTAGCACCATTCATGTTAACACTATACACAGCGGACTTTAAATACATGCAAAAATACTGTGATGACACAGTTATTGTGACATGAATCAGTAGTGGACAAGAGCACTAATACAGAAACCTTGGTGAGGCCTTCAGGGACTGGTGCAGTAGGAGCTGCCTCCCAACTCAACTAAAACCAAGGAGATGGTGGTTGATTTCAGTAGAGCTAGAGCATCCCATCTGCCAGTCTCCATACAAGGCAAGGACAGGTCCTATTGGATGGCAAGTTGGACTGGTCGCTGAACACCAATGCTCTCTACAGGAAGAGACAGAGCCGCCTCTTCTTCCCACTGAGACGGCTGGACAAGCTGGTGGAAAAAGCCAACTCTCTGCTTGGCAGAAGGCTGGACTCACTTTTTTACAAGTGCTCTTTAAATGATCATAACTCTTCATTTCATAAAGAAGAGAACACAAGCTTTACATGAATATTTGGTTTATCATGATAGCACAAGGCATTCACAAGATAATGCTATCTGAACACACAGACGGAAAAAATCAGCTCCACGTAGATTTTATCATGCACGAGTCACAATACCATGTTCTTCAACTGTTTTGGGTTAGAGAGAAAATTTAAATGGCTCCCGAAAGATGAGAATTTTTTTGTAAATTTGCAGCAAAATTGACAAAATATGTACATTAGGCCTCAATGAAACTGTGAAGAAACTGAAACCTATAACGGGCAACAGTGGACACTCTCTGGGAAGTGGAGCCACCTAAAACATCATCTCACACTCGTACACATTCTGCCTTCTGCTACAAGCTGGATGGACCGCACCTCCTGTTTTTATCACAATTTCTTAAATTATTTTACACATCTAATCCTTTTATTGTTATGACTGGAAGGATGATCGTTTCTTTAAAATGAGCTCCTAGGTATTTGAATTTCCCCTTGGCGTAAATAACATAGTTCTCTGTTCTTCCATCATTATTTCCAGCCCATAATGAAGCATTTACTCACAGGACACATGCATACACAGGCCCTGGATTTGTGCCTCTCTGTTTTCCTGACAGAGGAACCTGTTCCTTCCCTGCTCACCCTTCCCCCAGCATTTTTTCATCAGCTGAAACCAAATTAGAATGACGCCATGTCACTGACACACTGCTCAGCGTCCTCTTTCTATTTTATCCAAAATGTTCCCATATGCCGCAGCGATAACCTCAATCCTCTAACCTAGGCTCTGATTTGGACTCTATCCTGTAGGAGAGGAGAGAATCAGGAAAACCAGAGGTGATTTACCATCCTCACACCAACGCACCCGCACGCCATGCTTTCAGGAGCAGTTGTGTAACCAGAGGCCAAAGATGAATGAATGAGAAGAGACCAATGCTGTTTAGACATTTAATCCAGATTAACAGAGATTACAGTTAGCACCCAAACCGTTAAATGCAGGCCCACACTCTCTGATTCTGCTTTTCACATATACAGACTGGTGACAAATTACAGGAAAAAACCACAAGGTGTGTGGCTCATGAGAACAGCTTTAATCCTCCTTGGCATTAACAATCCAAATCTCTGGGTCTCTTTTGGGCGTCTGTACAGGCCATAGCACATGCTTCACATGTCTTTCATACTCATCAGACCATTCAATGAACCCTTGTGGACATCACCCCAGAAGAGATCACTCATACCAGATTAAAGTTTATCACTGAGAATACATTTGAATTTATTGGCCGCCATCACTAATTAACCTAACCCCACAAAGTACATGTACAAGTACACTGGGTTGTGGGAGGATGCTAGAGTACCCACGCAGACATGGAGAGAACATGCAAACTCCATTTACAATGTATTATATTAAAAAAGAGAGAAACTGAAATAAAATACAACATATTTTATTTCAATTTCTCTTTTTCAGTTCCACTGCACATATTGTACTTGAAGAAGAGCACACGGAAGCACAGTGCATCTGTAGCTATGAAAACAATATCACTTTTCTTTATTGTTATATAAGTGATGAACAGATGTTTCCCACTGGCATCCACTTCTTTTTCTTGTCTTTCATCACTCTGTGTGTCACCCTCTTACCCGCCCACAGAGAAACACACACATAAAGCTTATATGTCTATCTTTGTGAGGCCCCTCATTCACACACATCTCCTAGCTAAGTCCTAAACTCTAATTCTAAACTGATCCTTGAAGAAAAAAGTGTTAACATGAAAGCAGCTCTTTGAAGATACATCAGGAAGAGAGGAGCAGTCTCTCCTCAGTACAGCGTTTAAAATGCAGGCTGGTATTCGTTAGGTGTTTTAAAGACTGTAAAACATTTAGAGCACGGCCATGTATAATTTACTCTCAGAGTAGAGTACTGTATTTAGGGGAGAGCAGGACTACTGTTTGTGTTTTGTATAGTTCGTGTGTGTGTGTGTGTGTGTGTGTGTGTGTGTGTGTGTGTGTCTGTGTATGTGTGTGGAGGAGACAGCAAACAGACAGTGGGTGGGAGGTGGAGGTGGTTAACGATTGGTTATGTGAGCTGAAACTGAAATAAATGCAGCGATTAAACACAGTGACTAATGTAAGTGTGCATGTTTTTGATAGAGAGCTCAAAAATATTGAAGCAGAAGAGAAAAGAGAAGATGCCAAAAGAAGAACTGGGGCTTTATGCATTGTGTGTATTCATGTCAGCTACAAAAACCCAAGCCAAAGGCCTCAAAGGTATTTCAGTGCCAGTAACAGTAACTCGACCCTCGCTCATAGTGGATCGCTCTGCTCACCCTGCGTGAATGGCAGCAGCAGCTACCACTTAAACCCTGAGGTGTGTGTGTGTGTGTGTGTGTGTGTGTGTGTGTGTGTAGATGGGTAAGGGAGATGCAGAAGTAGGCCAAAGTACCCTTTATTTTAACAACTGTGAAAAGATGGAAAGAATGAGAGAGCAGACACATAGGAAGCAGAGGAGGAGAAAAATATCATGTGCTGTAATCCATTTAGGTGGTAAAAGACAGGGTTTCACAGGTCCAGACTAAACATGATGATAATTTGGGGCCACTTTGCTAAAGATGCAATTGTCAGGAAACCTCCTGAGTTAAATCTACATATTATTTTTTTTCCAAATATAAATGTTCTGTAATCTTGTGAAACCCCCCCAATTTATGTTAAATACAAATTCAGAGGCACTTCATTATGTAATTCACTTCATTATGTAATTCCAGCTCACTTGTTATGCAAAATATTTGGAAAAAGATAAACTTTTTCAGTACATAGTATTACTTAATAAATGATTAGGAATTGTCAGACCAATATTACACCCAACCTGGGTGTAATATTCTGGGTTTAACATCCATCCATCCAACCACCCATATTTTAATGAGGTGATGCTTTTCTTTGTGAAAATAGACTCAATACAAATTGAACACATCAACTTATAATGAAATAATTTTTTAATTTTCCCACAAGATCCAAACCATGTCTAGCCAGTAATGAGAAATCAAGGTCATAGAGGAGCTGGAGTCTATCCTAGCTGCCATAGGACCCCTGGACAGATCCCCAGTCTGTCACAGGAACAGAGAGACAGCCAATTTAGAATCACCAATTAACCTACTAAACTCCACTCAGAAAGGCCAGATGGTGGATTTAAACCCAGGACCTTGTTGCTGTGAGGCAACAGAGTTAACTATAGCACAACCATGCTGCCCCTCTTTGTTCTTTTTGTTTATTTTGTTGTTAATTATACTAAGTACTGTACCAATGAAAAAAAGAAATCTATGCAGATTCCTTTGCCCCTCAGCCTCCTGGCAGATATACCCGTGGCATCAATTTCAAAATCCTACGTCACCTCATTCATGAGTTCACAAGATTTTCGGAAAATTTGACCTCTGACCTTGAGGTCAGCAGGATTGGAATACATCATTTCTAGTAGATATCCATATGTTATCAATTTGAAACTCCAACACAACTCATTCTGAAGTTACCATATTCATAAACTTAGGTGTCCATACTGGTTACCCACCCACCCAACAGGGTAACAACAATACAAAAACGGATGGATAACTTTTTTAAAGTATGCAAACCAAGAGATAAATCGGCCATTGACATTAGCAAATGTCATCTTATTTGCCGGCTGAAATCTATCAACCAGGCTGGTACCATCCAGTATTGAAGCTTCCAAAAAACATATTTAGACATTTCTAATAACTTCATTTACATTTTACTGTACTTTTTGGATAAACGGTAGCCATGTTCACTACATAGACCCAGATCTTAAAATTTAATCACACGGTCAACAAGAATAATACTTGTTTAAATACTTCACTATAAATATGGTTGTGTGTAGATTTCCATGTGCTTTGAACCTTAAACTGTAGTACTGTTTCATGCACTAGAGACTAATACCACATTACCACATCCAGTCGATCTATTGTCACAATTTGTTTTTTTTGTGCGTGTTGTGTAAAACATGAGAGTGACTTTCCACAAACCACAGAAACCTCTGCTAACAACAAGCCTGTGCGAGTGTTTTGAAATTCTTTCATTCACCATCTGATGCATGGAAAATCCATGAATCCATGCTCTCACACTCTCCCGTGCAGGCCCGGCTGGCTGTCTGAGACTATCAGCGTTAATCTGACTCGGACAGCTGTGACATCTGGCACACACACGCACGCACACACACTTATTCAGGCATACACATTCTTCAGTTTATTCCCCATGCATCTGACTCTATCTCTTGCTATGTGGTGTATGCTGATGAAAGCAGAGGCTCACGTTTGTCTGAGGTTCAAGTTGAGTTTAACCTGCTCAGCAGCTGAGACTGTGTGTATGAGCCCTGTGACACTCCTGCCTTGTCTTGTCTATAAACAGATAGAAAGGCCCTGTCGGTGCCAGTTGAATTTCCTGCTCGGGTCATTTGATGATATATAGCCTACTGCCCCCACTGGAAAGAGTGACACCTGAGAGCCTGCCCGTGTTATGTTCCCATAGTGACCGGTGTCACCCGACCGGGGCGTGTCCGAGGAGTGTGCAAGGCTGTCAGGAGTATCATGCATAGCTGATTGGCATGCGTGAGTGTGCATACACTTTGCATAGTTTACAGACATGGCAGACAGGCACTGAACAAGTTGCAGGGAGTGTTTGGTGGCATGGTCATCCCTGAATCACCATCCCCACCTGTGAGAGTGTAAAAATACCCCACCAGAAATAGGCTGAGCCTGAGCAGCCTGAAAATAACTGGAGTATTAGGAGGCAGGAAGACGACAAAGCGAGAGGAACACGGAGCAAAGACGCAGGAGAGATTAAGATTAAGAGGCGGGCATTAACCTAGACTAGACTGTGTCTGCTGCTGAGGGAAAAGCTAACACCGTCCATAGCGCTGGGTCAAAAACTATCAGGTGCTGAAGCTGTATTTGTACTTATGAAAGTGACAGATGGTCCCAAAAAACCAAAGAGGACTCAGCCAACTGCAGAAGGGCTTAAAAATGACTGTTATCTCCAAGATTGGAGTGTTAAGATAAACCTGAAAGTTGAAGACCTATTTTCTTCTCAATGAAGACAGTACTGTGTTTTAAAGTCTCATCTCAGTACCTTGAATATACTGTCCCATCTTTACAAGTTTGGAGGCAGCACAACAATGTGTATGTAAAGTTATTTATCTAATGCTTGTTAAATGATGGTACAAGTCACAATAAATGGAGTGCATGTAAATAAAGCACACACAGCCTGAAATACAATACTCCAAGTTATGGATAAAGCTTTCAAACTTCATAAAGCTGAACAAGTAAAAAAATCTGCAACTAAACAAATCTGAGCTCATCTATGAATTATCTTTAAAACAAATCCATTATTCTCATGTTGACAACAACCAGAAGTACCCTATTATCACTGACGCAGCTAAAGGACCATCAGTCCTTTTACTCTTCTATCCTGTTAATCATTATGCAACCCCATGGGTCCTGACCTCCAGATTAGGAGCCACTGTTACACTGAGTGCACTGGCTGGTTGTTTAATCTCTGATTGGATTTCAGTCTTATCTGTACGCACTCATTAAAGGCCTGTTCACTTAAACGAACTGTTTGGCTATGAAGCTTTCCTGAATCCAGCTTCTCCTCGACAAAAACATGAGTATTATTCAGTATTAGGTGTGCTTTCTTGTATAGATCTAACCCTTTGTAGCCTTGACGTCAGGACTGTCATTAAAAGAGGACAAGTACTACTGAGGACAAAATGGATGTAGAGCTTGCTCTTCAAATATGGTCGAGCTTCAGCGTTTTAAAACAGGTTCAGTAACGTCACTGTTACTGACTCATTTTTAGGCTCTTATTTACTCTCTGATTTCCATTTTTGCTGCAGTTTTTCACATCTCATTGATGACAGGGCACGGAGACTTACTCTATATTAAAATTCAACCAAGTGTGAGCTCCAGTGCTGTGAAAAAGTAATTGCTGCTGTCCAACTGCAAAGGGTGACTAGAGTAAATACAAAATGCAGTTTTTAAATGATGACTGAGGGAAAACAGCTATCCTAATTGCCCCCTCAGCCTAATAACTGGTTCTGTCACCCTTGGATGCAAGAACTGCAATCAAGCACTTGTGATGACTGGCTGCGAGTCTTTCACGCCACTGTGGCGCAATTTTGGCCCACTGTTCTTTGCAGAATTGTTTTAATTCACCTACATTGGATGGTTTTCAAGCATATCTAAGTCCTGACTTTAATGAAGCTTCCTCCAAATCCTTCATTTTATTTATTTATTTATTTTTGGAGCCACTCAGAGAAGGACTTGCTGGTGCATTTGGCTATTACCTATCATGTTCTTTTCATGAAATACTGTTAGTTTAATGCAGATGTAACAGGACTTAAAGCTTCCCAAAACTTTTGTGTTAGACTACAGAATATTTTTTGTCTCTGGGTTCATCAACATGTTTTTTTGTTGTTGTTTTTTTTTAATAAATGTGAGCCTTTATGTTCTTTATGGTCAGTAGTGGTTTTCTTTTTTTTCTCCATTTTTGTCCAGACTCTTTCTTATTGTTGAATCATGAACTCTGATCTTAACTGAGGCAAGTGAGGCCAACAATTCTTTAGATGTTGTTCAGGGTTCTTTGTGACCTCCTGAATGAATCATCAATACGCTTTTGGAGTAATGTTGTGAGGCTGGTCACTCCTGGGAGGGGTTCACCACTGTTCCAAGTTTTCTCCATTTGTGAATAATGGATCTCACTGTGCTTCACTGGTGTCCCAAATCCTTAGAAATAGCTTTGTAACCCTTTCCAGACTGATATATGTCAATAACTTTGTTTCACAGCTGTTCTTGAGTTTCTTTAAATTGTGAGTTTGTTGAGATCCTTCAGTTCCTTTAGTTTGCTACCTCTCTTTATTAGACAGGTTCTATCTAAGTGATTCAACAGGTGTGACAGTAATCAGGCCTGGCAGTGACTAGTGAAATTGTACTCAGCTTTCAAAAAAATTTGATTAATTACAGTTCATTCTTGATTTAACAAGAGGGACAGTTATGATTTCATATAGAGGTATCTCATAGATTTTCCTTTTCCCCTAAAAAATTAAATCATAAATTTAAAGATGAATTTTGTATTTACATCTCTTCTAAGTAGGACCACGAAGGAAACAAAGTTAAACATTTCAAGGGGCTTTATCCATAACAGCATCCTGTTCTCTCTCTACCAGAGCCTGTGGCAAACTGGCTAATGTACAGGACAGCCAGCACAGTCTGTGGGAGTGCTGTGAAAACACAGCATGGTGTGAGGCTAAAGCCAAAACTTAACATTAAAAAACAAAAATAGTCATTTTGAAGCACCTCCAGTCCTTTATCTTCTCTATCTGAAATACTGGCTAGCAGGTAGCTGAGCCGCTCTGGAGGTATAAAATAGGTCATAAGGCAGCAGCTCCGCGGGCAAACCGTGAATCACCGCTCAGGCTGATGGAAGGAGGCACTGTATCCGAGCAGATGATGGTGGAAGCGATGCAGCAAATGATAATCTCATCCGATGCGATCAACAGTGGGTACAGTGAAGCATCTCGTGCGTGAACACTGGCCCGGTTTCATAACCATGGCAACCGGAATCCCCTCGCGCCTCAAAAAGGGGGGCGTTTCTCCTCCTAGCAAGTAGAAAACAGGCTCTCCATCGTCCCTACACAAACCGACACTCTGCGAGCTTTTACTTCATGATGACGGTTTATTTTCGAGCCCGAGCGGCGTTTAAAGTCCCTACAGAGCAGGTTTTGGCGTTCAGTGTCATTAGGACGACGGCACAGGTGAAAACTTTTCACACGTACAGTGGCTGTTGTCCCACACGGACACCGCATCGTCCCCCTCCTCCCAAACAGGTGACGATGCGCCGAGGGTGATTATTTATATCCCCGCTCACAGCGTGTGACTATATGACCCGTTTATGTCCCCGGTGTGCAATGGCAGCAGGCCCCGGAGCGTCTCTGAGCCCCCCTCTCCTCACTTACCTCTATCCATTTCTGAGCCTCCCGACAGGCTGGTTCGGGATGGTGCTGCTCCAGCGGCTCCTGCTCCCGCGGGGCATTCGGTGAATCTCCAGAGGCAGCGGGGCTAGCCATCTCCGGACAGGCCGAGACCAAAGCCGAACGATACGGTGATACGTGATATGTGATAAGCCTCCCTTCAGATGGTCTGTGTCCGGAGCCCGTTATGTTCGTCCTCGCGCGCTTCCCCCACAACTCCGCGCTCAGTCACGGCGGGTCCTCTCGTGCTCCGCGCGAGCTCTGCGCAGACTGTGGCGCAGAGACAGAGAAGCGACCCCTCGCGAAACACGAACCAGGCGCTAAAAATAATAACGACTCTTTTCCGCCGAACTGCGCGAGGCTTCTGTCCTCGGCCCCCGCCGCGCGTTTCGAGAAACGTGAACGCGCAGGCAGGAATCTCTGCGGGGGAGGTCGAGATAGATAGGAGAGAGGCAGAGAGAGAGAGTGATGAGAGGGCGGGGGGCTGTACGAAGGTGACCCATAATGTGTTTGAAGGGGACTGGTCATACCTGAGCACAGGTAGACTGTAGGCTTTAAAATGTGAAGCAAAGAGCACCATAGCAATGTAAAACTGCAGTATTTAAATCACAGGCAGCTAAAGTCAGCGCGTTTTCTTGTATCCAATAGGCCTGGAGCCACACACGGGTACTTATGGTTCACATGTTCGCAAATTTCTGTGCGAAATTTCATACCAAATTGTCGTCTAAAATTCAAGCTAAGCTTTGAGATTTTAAAAATGAGTGCGGGATTTTATTTTTATTCAGTCTGAATGCCCTTTTATCATCTCCAATTATTCACAAAATCAGATTTGTTTGGTATGACTCTCCAAAACATGATATAATCAAGATACAATACCTTTAACACAGTTGATAACACTCTTTAGTTGAATATTGTAACAATATTGAAGTCTGTCCCATAATTAATGACATGACATCATGTATATGTTAAAAAAAAAAAAAAAAAAAAGCACTAAAAAGATCTCCGCGGGGGGGGGGATTGCAGGATAACAGGTTCTTGCGCCCCCCCCACACCAGGTTGTCCTGCTTCAGACTCCTTTTTTTTTTAAAAAGTCAAGAACCTGTGAGCTCCAGTCCCAACTCCACCAGGTGTCTGGTCAGAGTTAAGTTGAGCTATAACTTAAATTAAGTTGCCTGTGTTGGAGTTTAACACACACAGACTAAAAAGAATGGATTGGTCATGTGTAACTATCAGCACTGGTGATAACAGCGGTTTCAGATCACTGAGCTTAAATGTCTTTTTCGGCTGGCAGGTCAAACCAGTTATGTTTGATGCAGTGACCTGTTCAGAAAGACATTCTAAGTAAGAAATAAATGCAGTATTTCCGCTCTAACTGCCTGAGTGTACTGTCATACTCCTTTGTTTATTATCAAAGCATGAAATGTTGCTCGTGCCAGTATGCTGCCTGCTCACCTGCAGCACAGACTGTCTTATGTAAGCACAATGATGAGGTGCTATAGACAGCTCTTTCCTCCTCCAGTTTCAACCTTTTGAAGTTGGACAGCAGCCAAGTGCAGTTCAGGATGAGCCTGAGGTTGTTTAACCACATCACAAGACAAAAGTTTCACTTTGTGTGTCAGCTAAAAGCATGTAATGTTAGAGTAATGGCAGGGACAGAAAAGTTCTCAGCAGTAGTTGATTTCCCTGTACGGTTTTCTTAAAGATACCCAATGGATATTAGGAGACAGGACAACAGGACAAGGAGACAACAGTTGCTTTATTATATTCCCACAGCAGTATTAACAGTATAACGACAGCAACATAGGATTTGAAAGTGCAGAAAGGTAAACAATTCAAACACAGCCAGACACCCAGCACTGCACAACAACCAACATACAGTAGCACTTCAGATGGTCCCTACTTTACTTTGGAAGTTGCATTATCTGTTAAACTGGCACAGTAAGGGTATATGCGTTTGATCATTTGTGGATCCTTAGGTTTTTAAATAAGGTGCCTGTTAATTTTTTGAACAGCAATTAACTGAACTGATTTGCGATCACACTAAACTCAAGCTTATCAGAAAGAACAGTTTTCCAAAGATGTTTCAAAACAGTGAGAAGGTTTCTTCTTTGCTCTAAACAATGGTTGATTATTCCTACAGATACATTTGGGCTATTCAGCGGAACATCAGATTAAGAACTCAACCACACAAAAACTAAAGGGCTTCAGAAACAAAACTTCCCTCAACATCTTTTGTCTCATCTGTCACACTTGTTGGCACAAAAGGTATTTTAACATCAGTCTTCTGAGTTTGACACAGATGCAGTGGAAAAAAACTTGCAGACATGTGCACACAAGCAGTGGTAATGACCACATGCTGTACAGATTCACAGCTAAACCACATTAAACTGTATGGACAGGCTTGTACTGTTAGTGTCTGCAGAACAAAGGGCTCTGATTGTGTTTGTGTACATGTGTTAATGCTAAACAAGGCTTTGTTCATGAAATAAGAGAAATGTGGAAACAATGTGCTTTAGTGCATAGTGTCTGCAGATGTATGTGCACACAGGTTGCTTGTTGATTGTTTGCCATGTGAACGCTCCAGGACATTTTGGTTTACAATTTGCTCAATTTGGTGTCCTACTGAACATCTTAATTCTGACAGAGAGCCACCGCAGAGAAGCGCACTTCACCTTTCTCCCTCTCCATAAATCCACGGCACACTTTGGCTGCATCCTAGATATGATCAAAAGATGACATGTCAACTAATTATTCAAAACTTTATCCACTATATTTAATCAATACATCAAGTAATTTTAAAATGGGAGTGCACCATTCAGAATATGAGGAGAGACTGTCCTAAAGTTGTGCATTTGTGTTAATGTTTATTTTACTGCTGATATTTTCATATTTTAGTAGGTCTGGGCAATATCACTGATGTAAATGGCCTGATAATGAGGTCTAGTGCTGCTAGTTAACACAGATCCATGTTAAGTTAAATTGAACCAGTTTAGGGAAATTCATCCTCTGAATGTTTCAACAGCATTACATGCTGTGCACGTAGGTAGCTCTGAAAGCAGCAGTCTAGCAAGTTCTACTTCATAGTGGAATGAAGGTATTCAACTTCCTAGTAGCTGGGTGATTTTAAAACAATACTGTGGTATTAACTGGGAACTTGTTGAGCATTCGACACCATTGCCAGGTGCAATACTGCCATCCTCTGGTAGTAGTAATGCATTACAAGCAGATGTTCATAAAAACAAACCAGCTTGTTGCACTTCAATTAAATTGAAGTGCAAATTCTTACTTTAGAGGCAAATCTTTTACCACAACTAGTTCTCAATAAATTACCACATTTAATGATGCGGTTTTTATCTCACATACACGTGGGTTTGCCTTGTGATCATTTGCTGCAATCATAAATAGTCCAATTAAAATTTAAGAAGCAAATGAATAATTGCAAAACTCACATTTTTGCATTTCCTTGCCAGGTTATGTGATATTTAACCTCATTTTAAATGACTGCAATTTGTATATCAGATATACAAATTGACTCAGCCCAGTTTGACAGACTCGCTCATTCACACTCCCTCTCCATTTTAATACATGACTCAGTTGATATGCAAAGAACAATGACTGTTATTTTCAGTTTGTAAACGTTCAAAAACTGAAAATAACAAACTGAAAAGTTCAATAACTGGATATACATACCATTACAAAGGACTCCTCTTTGGTAGGACCGTGGTTCACTGGTCCATTTATTTTCCCATCTTGAAATAGAAATAAGATATTAGAATCCACAATGTAAAACAAATACAGGGACAGTAACTACAGGATTGTGCATGGGGCCAAATTCTTACCAAATTCATACAGCTGTCCATTTACATTGACAAAGGCAATAAAGTGGAAGTTGACTTTATCGGCTTCTGGCTGTGAAGGTTGAGACAGAATGAATAACTTCGAAAAAAGCAAAGATACCATAACAACTACTTCTGTTTAAATATATAGTCTGATCTCTTTAATAACCCGCACCCGATCTCACATGTGGTCTATAACAATGTACTTGCCTTGAAGCTAATGAAATAAAACTTGAGACTCAAACTGATCAGCTCATAACAGCAATTTCAGTTGTCCAAGTTGTCCAACACAGGTCTAACATTGACATGCATCACATGTGTTTGGTCTGAATGTGGTACAGTGTGTTGATGTTGTGGTAAAATGCCTTACCCGACACTGGCCTTGTGCAGCAATCTCATTGTGAGCATCAAAGATTGCCTAAAAGGGGGAAAGAACGTGCAAGATGTAACTAATGAAACATAATACTTCCATTTAAAAAAAAAAAAAAAAAAAAAGTAGCAGGGCAGTCAAACAAGTTTGAAAGGTTTTTATAGTGTTTTGTATACAAGTGAACCTACTAGATCTAAAGAAAATTTGGTAGTATGTGGCGCCCCCAAGTGGCCTTAAAAAACCAATTCCATTATGCAACATTCTAGAAATTCTAGGCCATTATATTCACTCATTTTCACTTTACTACAACTTTGCTAGCAGAGGCTAGTCTCAGATATGACACTGAAATATAAAGACACATACACTTATGTGACATTAAAAATGTTAATATAGCATTTTTTATATACACAGAGGACAAGTCATTTCAAACTTTAAAACTTTAAAATGGACAGTTGCAAGTTTCCCTGTACAATTGATCTGATTTCAGGTCAGATGAGCCCCTTATACAATAATACTTTGCCATTACATTTATTTGGTTGGCCGACACAAGTATACTACAGACAGACTATTGTACAAGTTATCTAATATTCCTAGATGTGAAGACTTTAGGATAAAAAGATTCAAGTTTTTTTTTATTTTAGTTTGTCCAGCAATTAGACTTTGATGTCAATGTCTCTCAGCAGTCCCAATAATCTCCATTATTTGATGGACTCCAGTTATCTAGATTGATTGTGGACTTTGGGAGGACCAGGAAACCCTTGACCCCTGTTTCAATCCATGGTCAATGTGGACATTGTGGAGGACCATAAATACCTTGGAGTACACAGACAATAAACTGGAATGGGTTAAAAACACCACTGCACTCTACAGGAAGGGCTAAAGTCGTCTCCATTTTCTTTCAATATCTTTTCGACAATGCTCAGGATTTTGTTGCATGCAGGGGCAGCAGGTCAAGGGTCGCAGATGCCAACAGACTCAAACTGATCCGCAAAACCAGTAATGTTGTGGGAACGGAGCTGGACTCCCTTAGGGTGGTGTCTGAGAGGCGGATGTTGTCCAAGATAAGGACAATGCTGGATAATGCCTCTCACCCACTCCATGATGTGCTGGCTAGTCACAGGAGCACATTCAGTGAGACACTGAGATTACCAAAAAGCACCACTGAATGACACAGGAAATCATTCCTGCCCATCTCCCTCTACAACTCCTCCATATAATACAATGTGCACACTGCAATAGTTACACCCATGGCACATGCTTTACAGTAAAATAACAAATGACAAAGTTCCACAGTTTAGAGTTTAATGTCAATCATATATTTCACCTCTGTAATATTCTTGATATTTATTATTGAGCGATTTGTATATATTAGAGCCATTTCTTCTTTGTAAACTTTGTAATGTATGTATCATTATTATTTAATTAGTTCAGTATGTTACTGTCTTTGAGCAACCATAATCCTAATTTCCTTAGGGGTTAAAGTACTGATTCTCATCTACCAAATCAGATTTATTATAGACTAATTTAACTGCACTTTACCTGGTTTTTCTCCAGATGTTTGGCACGGTCATCAGGAGACATATTTGCTGTCTCATCCAGAAATTTCTTCAAGGCAGAGGCACCATCTGAAAATGTCAACATTAGCTTAGATACCAGGAAGATTGATTATGCACATCAAGCTGAATCATGGGGTAACAGCACTTTTTTCTCTCCCTCTTTTTTTTTTTAACCTTTCATTTAGTATACTTCCTCTATGCATTTTAAAGAAACAGATTTGCAAAGTCCAGTAGGAAAAATTTCCACAGGCAGAATTATTTTAGTCACCAATTTAAATATTTATTCACACAACATGTTCAGTTGGTGTGCCAGATCACTTTTGTACTCACCAAAAGTCATTTTGTCTTTGTTGTTGGCCACAGCATGCAGCAGGGCGATGGTGCCACAGGAATTGACTGCTGTCTGCTTCAAGAAATAAGCCTCAGAACCTCCTGAAACCTTATCAGCTTGCTGAGCTCTGAAAGACTCATGCTGCCATACAGGGGGGGGGAAAGAAAGAAAAAAAAGCATGTCATCATCAGTCTGATAATACGGTGCAGTGGGTCTACCACTTAAAATGAGCCGAGTCAGGAAATCTCAACCATCAAAAAAAAAAAAAAAAATCCCATTATTGTTTTATTAACTGCAGTATGTTTAAACTGTTTAGAATGTGTAAAAATATTAAATATTAAACATTTGCATTCAAAATTATAGTAGTGACAGCATCTGCTGATTCATTTCCTCGGTGCCATCTCTCTCTCACTCCTCTACCCATCTATACAACAGGAGTTTTTTCTATCCATGCCCTCCCTGCATCTCCGCGTCACCCCACTCGATACAGCTCGACCCACCCTTCCAGGAAGTAGTCAGCGCCACCACCCTAGCCTAGCGTTACCTGTTGCGTTAAGGGGAAGAGCAACATCAAGGCACAGCACGGCTTCGGCACGGAGGAGAGCTGCTCACCCTCCAGCCCCAGCACGTCGACGAAGCGCCAGCTTTCACCAACGCCCAGCTTTCCCATCATCTGAAAGGCACAACGATGACGGAATAAAGAACAAGTCCCCAACAGTTGCACACTAGCAGACGATGCTCTCAGAAGCTGCTCAGAGATGCTGCGTTATGCTGGTTCACTCAGGCCACACCCTTTAGCCCAGACACTGGGACAGCCGCGGGAAGGATGCTGCTGTCCGTTAATATGGGATCACGGTCAAACTCTTGTTAACCCCGATATTTCTTTTTTAGTATCAATTAACACTTTTACCTAGATAGTTGGCGATGCAACTACACCTCTACTGGTATACTGGTGCTTCGTAGTGGCCTGGTGGCGTTTCGATGCTGGAAACACGCTAACAGCCTTCTAAACTAATTAGCCCCTGTGAAACTTACCTGGCGGTTGGGTCAATGGTTACTAACACGTCGCCATTACTCGGCGGCTAATGTTTAATTTCATACGCACCTTGTTCAGCATCTGAAACGACAAAAACAAACGAAAAAAGACAGCGGTAAGACAAAAGTCTGCTATCTTTGAAAGCATTACCGTTGTAATTAAGCACACATTTACCTACCTCCGGATTGATTTCCATCGGGGTCCACTCCATCGTTGCTAAAGTTCAGCTAACACTTTCCTATTTCAATCTGCTATCTCGACTACAGCAAACAGCCGCGCGTGTACCCCTATTTATCGCTGCTGGTCATACCACTTACCGACAGACGCGGGGGTGGGCCCAGAGCAAATAACCCTCGGTGCACAGATTTAGCAAACTACCTGACAAATATCAGACAGACTTAAACGCCAGATTTAACGTTTTACACGCCCGAATACCAAAGTAAATCTCAGAAAGAACTTTACGTTTATAAAAGTAGATATTCATGAAATGACACCTCTAAATACGAGATCATTCCGAGTAAATCGCGTTCTTTCTAGAAAGTACGTGTGACGTATTGATCACCCTATCAACAATACTTGTGCAGCCTCTAACACTTAAATAAGATTTAAACTGCAGCCTTCTTATACCTGTTCAACGTTTTTGCCATTTGCACTCCTGTGTACTGCACATGCGACAAGCTAACAGTCACAGCAATATTAATTATATTTATTTGTAGTGCACAGACTACGTTTATTCCCCTTTTGTAGTCCTTGTTTCCACAGACCACTTAAGAGAAAACTGGAAACAGATTTTTTTCCTATAATTCGCAATGTTACATGACAATAATAATCAACGTGGAAAAAGTCAGTATGAAGAAATAATACTTTTTCAAATAACCGTCTTTAAAATAAATAAATAACCAAAGCTAAAATGTTCAAATGTATTCCCATACCTAAATACTATTATTCTGGTCTCTTTACCAGAGAGAGTTATTATTATTTAGCCTTTCTCCTTTAAAAACAGCCACTTATTAGTAACTAAACAGCATATTTACATATGAAATGAGGCTAGGACTTTATGGCTTGTAGTAAGTAAAACCTGAATTGATAAAACTTGTAATCACATGTTGTGCCACACCTAGAACTGGATGGTTAGTCTGAAAAGTGTTTTTCTTACAACAACAATCTCAGTGTTTTTACTTGTATGAAATCTTTGTGTGCAATGTCCTTGAAAATCTGATTTTTTATTTCCTTTTTTTTCCCCAAACATGGGGTTTTCTGCTTCAGGATAATGTATTTAACTATTCATCTGCTTGTGTTTTTGTTCTTTAAATAATATTAAATTATTATAATTGTTACTATAATAATAAAGAAGAAAAGCTCTACAGACTTTAGTTGCTAAATATGACCTTAGCCCAGGGTTCCAGTGGGATTGTTTCCTTGAGTCTGCTTTTCTGCATCTGTTTGCTTCCTTTGGTGTGATTCTGGCCTATATGCCTGTGTTAGCACCTGATTGTTTATGCAGGTACTTGTCTGTTTAGGTGAGACTAACCTGCTGAGTAAATTGTATGTGCATAGGTGTATAGTGTCGTTTTCTCCTGCCTTCCACCTGATGGCACAATAACATAAGAGATGAATGTAATGTCAACATTACATTACATACATTACAAGTACACTTGTGCATATGAAAATTTTACTTGATGAAAATATGTTGTTTCCTTCATACTGCATAGTTCATGAATCATCAGCTAAACTTCTTCACACTGGTAGAAAGATAGAAAGACTGCCTCCGTCTGTGTGCCTTTTGTGTTTCATTTGTAGTAACTTCCTGTTGTATTTTGGTAACTGCTGTTCCTTGTGGGTCTTCCCATATTTTACTTCCTCTGTGTTTGTTTTCCTTCGCTATCAACTCCACATTCACTGGATTAACCTGTAGTTATGGTCCTTATTTGTAGTCCTATTTTCTCCTCTGCAAGTTGTTGGCTAACCAGTTTTACTGCCTGTGTTGTCCTTCTGGTTCCGTCTGTTTCGGTTTTGCTGATTTTAGTTACGTTTTCCTGAGCATGAAAGCTCAGCTTGTGTTCATCAGTGTGCTGCCTAGTGTGTCCTGAAACTGGGTTCTTTAAGGTACTTGCATGTACGAATGCACTGTGGTTACAGCATGCATGTTTTATTAATGGAGAATGGACTTTAAAATACACCCACTGGCCACGCCATGAGGTGCACCTGTTCAGCTGTTTGCTAATGCAAATATCTAATCAGCCATTAAAATAATATACATAGAATGTTCAGACTCCTTTGGGCTGAGAGTAAGAAAAAGGTAACTTAAATAACCACTCATCTCAACCAAAGTATATAGAAGAGCATATTTAAAAACGTAAACCACTACAGCAGCAGAAGACCATACCGGGTACCACATTGTATGGTAGGGTCAGAATTTGGCCTAAACAACATGAAGGAATGGCTCCATCCTGTCTTGTATCAATGATTCATACAGGTGGTGGTGGTGCAAGAGTGTGTGGAGGGGAAAATGTTATTGGCACGATTTGTGCCCTTAGTGCCAGCTGAGCATTGTTTAAATACCACAGCCTGAGTATTGTTGCTGACTATGTCCATCCCTTTGTGTCCACAGTGTACCCATCCTCTGATGACTGCCTATAACAGGATAATGTGCCATTCAAAAAGCTCAATTCATCTAAAATTAGTTTCTATAACATGAACAGTGAGTTTATGTATTAAATGGCCGCAATCATCAGATCTCAATTGGACTGATTGTTGCTGGATGTGGTGATTCAAATCATGAATACACAGCTGAAAATCTGCAGTAACTGTGTAGTGCTATCATGTCAACATGGAGCAAAATCTCTGAGGAATGTTTTCAGTACCATGTTTGAATCTATGCAGTAAAAAAACAAGGCAGTTGTGGAGTCAAAAGGGGGTCTGATCTTTGGAATGTGTACCTAATAAAGTGTTGCAGTAAATGAGTGTACATTGTACTGAACCTACAAAATATATGTTTTATTCAGGCAGAATGGATTTTAAAAGTATGTTTTAATCAGATGTGACGATGGAAGTCACCTGAGGGAAGGGTGGAGATTTCATGTGGGTGGGCTCACAGGTCAGACTGAAATGGGTAGCTGGTGATATATTCTATATGTTTGCATCCATTTGTCCGCCTGCCTGTGTCGATGGCATATTTACCTGTGGGTTTAAAAGGGGAAAGCAAGAGTATATAGAAAATCCAGTAGAAGAGGACAGAAGGAAGAAGAAGTGAAAAGAGAAATCGGATACATTTGGATGCTCCTCATATTTGTGGAATATTCCTCTGATCACACTCTGGAGGCTTGAGTTAAGACCTTCATTCTTGGAACTTCCATCTTCTTCCATTTGATCTTGAAGAAATTTGACTGAAGCTATTATTTTTTTAGTAACTAGTGTCTGGGCCTCACAGGATGGTCACATCTTCCAGAATACAAGGAAAAACCAAATAATTACCTGTAGACAACAGAATAAGACCCTAACACTGTTACTGTACATCACCATAACTCTAAGAGGCAACAGTTTCAGACAGCGGTCTGTCCATCCTGGTGCATACTTGCTGAGATGAATGGTGTACCTCCTTTACGAGCAGGTTGGGGATGGAGCACGGTGGTGTACTGTTGTATCTTTGCCTCGCTCAGCATGCTGTTGGCTCTGTTACTCTGGTTCTTACTCAGAGAGTTACAACGCCTCAGAGGCAGAAAGTGACAAACACGGTGTGATGTACACCTGCTTCCAAAAGTGGATTGTTTTCATTGTTTTTTAATTAATGTGATCAATTTATGAATTGTGGTATAATATTTAAAATATATTAGGTGTCTTTAAATAGTAATTCAAAATAGTATGTTTACTGATGCATGTTGTATTCGTAGTATGTTTGCATCCACACGTGGATGCTGTCAGTCTGATTACAGTTTTATTAAATGTCATGTCTGGCATTCCAGGAGCGATTCTGCTCATAGTGTTCATAAATGTATGATTACTTCTAGACCTCAGCTGGATGAGTGCAGAAGTGCAAAGAATCCAGAAAAATACAAAAAAACCCCAAGATTTTTAGATGAAGTTGAGAGTTGCGTTGTGAAGACAACCACGCTGGTGCACTGGTTAGAACTGTCGCCTCACTGAAAGAAGACTCCTCCAGCTAACTGGGGCCTTTCTGTGTGGACTTTGCATGTTTTCCCAGTATCCGTGTGGACATTCTCTGGGTGCTCTGTGGGTTTTCCCACAGTTTGTGATTCTAAATTGGCCAATTTAGCTGTGAATGTCTGTCTGTGTTAGCCCACCTTTCTCCCTGTCACAGCTGGTATAGGCTCCAGCTGCCCCCATGACCCTAAATTGGATAAACTGATGGATGGATGGAGCATTTCAGAGCTCCCAATAGCCAGAGTCACAAGCAAATGTGAATGGGTGAAGCTCTCAGAACTTTTCTGATAAACTGATGCTTAAAGTCGTCCTCCAGTTAAAAAATTCTTTGTACCGACTATGTTAATGCTAAGAAAATTGGGATGTTTGACCTTCACGATGCAGAACGGTGTGTGTGAGATTTACTACTGGCAATCTGTTAGAGTCATGCTGAAGGGGAAAGTTTTTATTCCTGTAATACCTGGACATACCGGCAGCATCTATCATGACATCTCAGAAAAAGCCATGGTCCCACATGCAGTTCATATACAAGTGTGATGTTGGAAATTCTGTATTTCTATTTACCCATTTAAATGTGAAAAATCAACTCTTTATTTCTCGTAAATTGTGTTTATAATAAAAGCTTTCAGTCGTGTGCGGTGGTGTCAAAATCTGCATAAATCTAACCCACATAACTCGTGTTTTTTTAACAGGCAAACACACACCTCTGTCTGTGTGTATAGCTTCTTTGTTTGAATCGATCACTCGCTCTCAGTTTACTTGGTAAATTATTGACATGGCATGAAGATTCCCAACATTCCAAAGCAGAAGGCTACTAAATGAACAGCATTCATGATCCTAATGATACAAATCAAATCCATATATGTGTTTCAGTGGTGACGTTCTTTATTGGTCACATTTTTTTCACGGTGACAGCTATGTTTCTGTCAGTCTCCCCTGATAGGGGGAGATGGGGCATGAATACCTGCCCTTCTGTTAAAGTTCACCCGTGTTTATATAGGTTGAAGCATCAAACAGTAGCGATCAATTACCTCTGGCACCTTTTGTTCTGTCTCTCTGTTAAAATTAAACTACCATAAAAATGAAAGTTTTTTTTTGCAAATGTGCAAACTTACAAATTCAGCAGAAGATGAAATAATCATTTCGCCCAACGTATCTTCTGACATCAAGTCATGAAAATAAACACGTGACGGAAGCATTATAACGGAAATGGACTAGAAGCTGTAACTTGTAAACACTGTGTAGTGCTGCAGATCATTTTTGTGAAACATCCCCTTGCCACGTTCACACTTATAATTTCCACCAGGATGTAATGGACATGAAATCAGAAGAAGGTGGAGGGAACCACGCCTTCTGGCTAAACCAACAACTAAGCATCTGTTTGCTTACACAGAAACTTTATAATATGTAATGTCAGTATTGTATTTTCAACTTTCTCTGCTTCTCCAAGTACTCCAGAAGGAGCATGTTAGATGCAAAATATCGCACCTCCTCTTATAAATCATAACACGCAGCATGAAATAAAGAGAAAGACCCTTGTCCTCCTTTCCCTGTTAGCAGCTCAACCACGTAAGAAAACGACATTTCCCAGAGTGCTCAGGGGCAAGGCAGCCCCGGTGCCCGTGAGCACTGGGGTGTGGCTCACTCACTCACGCGCATAGTTTTTCCAAGTGAGCTTCAACTGTCTTCTTCTCCTCCTCACTTCGCTCTCTGCTCGTCTGTCTGTCCGTCCTCCGAGCTCCATTTCACAGCTGCGGCTCATCGGTAAGTTCCTCTCGGGTGTTCACTCTCACTTATAGGAAACCTATAGAAAGTTCCGTTGCATCCACCAGGTTGTGCCAAGGTAGGTATCCCGGATAAAATCTGTTTCCCCTGCGTCCGGAGCATTCGCTGCGAACGGAGAGCAGATCCAATTTACTCCGCCTCCATTACAGCCAACTAGACATGGAAGTAGTGTTTTAGTTTTGTGAAAAAGTGAAAAATGAGTGTCGTTACATTACCGTTCAGTTTGAGGGTTACAACAGAAAATGATATATTTATTGTTCTCGCGTGGACGGGATTATTTCAACAAACTGAGGACTTTTTGCCTGATAACTATTTGTATCCTCCTGTAACTTTACTGAATAAAGAGCTAACATCTCCAAAATTACAGGAGTAGTTATTCATTATAAGAACTGTTTGTGAACTAAAGAGACTATGGGAAACTGTTTGTCCGTGATTTGGAGACCCCAGCTTGTGCTCCCGACGCCGGGGAAACAAATTCTGTCGGGGATACTATATAACTTGGCACATCAGGGGCACAGCCGGACCCCGTCTCCAACTGATGATAAAAGACTTGTAGTCTAGATAGCTGCTGCTGTATATACCGTACAGTAGAGCAGGAAACCCTAGCGGAGATGATTAGGGATGAGTTAATTACAGTAGAAAGTTTACCGGAAATAAAGAGTTTGTTTCGTCTCCTTGCCTGATAACATTTGTTTCTCTCCAACAGATCTGCACTTTTTTCCTTTCGTTGGAAAAACAAACTTAAAAGACTGTCAAAATGGTGAGTCCTTTCCACTCCACTCATTTCTCAGGTGTCAGCGCAAATAAACGCGCAGAACTGAATATAAAATGCTTGCTGATTAATCAGATTTTGCAGAAGTCTCGAGGAATAAAACCGTTATTTATGCAAATGTTTGACTCACTGGCTTTTAGCCGGCAAACGCCTGGACAACGCCCACTGTATGAAACTTTATATAAGGTTCTCGGTGAGCGTTGTTGTTGTCGGGAGACAGCAGGTTAACCTTTGACACTTTTACAGTTTGTATTGAACCTTAAACATCGTGAAACAGTAAAAGTTAGATCGGTTTTTATATGCGTGTTTTGGGTGTGCGCGCATGATCGTGAGGCTGGAGAGAAATCTCATTTGAGGAAGTTTGGTGTATGACTCATGTGGGCTCTGCTCCATTCGGGTGGGTCTCCTCTGCGTTTTTCCACATCTGGTCCGGAGTTTAAAGCCAGCCTCCCCCTCTTAAAGGGGAATTTCTTACTTTTCAGCAGGGTTGAGTTACTAAAAAAGTTTTTTTTTTTTTAAATGTCATCAGCTGTGCTGATGTTCCTTTCCTGACAGTTTAGTCTGAGAGCGTGTTTACTATGAAGTGCTAACAAAACGTTTGAATAGGTCTTTCTTAGAGAAGCATTTCTACTATGTGTGCATTCAGATCTGATATATGTAATATTATCCCTGTCAACAACAGACCTCTACTATTCTCCCAACACACCTGTTTGCTTTCCTGACGAGCGTGGACTTTATATTGACTCACACACTTGCACACAGTGCTGCTTCTGTAAATACTTAACTACAGCACATAATGTGGATCCCACAACAGATCCACTGTATAATCCTGTTTGCACAAAGAAAAGAAAATGATCTCCAAAAGTTGATTCTGTTCATCTGGACGTAGCGTTTTGTGGGAGAAACGTTTCGTCACTCATCCAAGTGACTTCTTCAGTCTCAGCTGACTGCAGGTTTCCCCAATCTTATAAACAGTACATTTGCATAATGACTGAAACCAGCCCACTGAAGGAACAATGGGCTGGGAGGTCAGTTCCTTAAGCTTAATTATGCAAATTCTCATGACCATTGATCAACAACCACTGACCAAAACCCATTGATCAAAGACCACTGATCAATGGCCATGAGTACCATTTACAGAGAGTTGGGGAATGGCTGCAATCACAACATTGTAAGATGGCGAAAGATGTACCCTTAGGCCCCCTCCTCGATTCAGAGATGGTTTTTCCCTTTTCACGTAAATGGCCTCCTTGACTCTCCGCTCAAACCAGCGTTCCTCCCTGTCCAAGATGTGTACATCCTCATCCTTGAAAGAGTGTCCACTGGCCTGTAGGTGTAAATAGACTGCAGAGTCCTGGCCTGACGAAGTAGCTCTTCTGTGTTGTGCCATCCGCTTCGCCAGAGGTTGTTTGGTTTCCCCGATGTATAAATCCTGGCAATCCTCCTGGCACTTAACAGCGTACACTATGTTACTCTGTTTGTGTCGCTACGTCCAGATGAACAGAATCAACTTTTGGAGATTTACTTACCTGCATGATTGAGCATGCATCAAGATGAAAAAATGAAATGATGTTTCATTTAGTGAGCTTTTGAATTAAAGATGGAATAATAATGATACGTTGCAACTTGGATTGGGTATGAGGTTAGAGCTGTAGTCGTGATCACCGGAGCTTAACTCTGTTGACAGCATTTGCACAGGTAACAATAAAAGAACAATAAAATGGTACGTAATGGAGGACATCCTTTTGCAAAAGCATTGCTAGGTGGATTGTGTACAGTCTCCATGGCAACAGCAGCCAATGAAGAAGGATGGTAAGTAATAAGATATGCTTTTAAGGAGAGACGCCAGCTGTGATGCCCTGTGGTGTTTACATACATCCCAACGCCCTCAGGTCATGCCTGGACCCGCTCAGGGGAATCAGTGCATCACTTGCTACAGACTCCAACCCCTAACATTCCAGTCTGAGGGACGTGCATTGTGTTATGTTGTTGTGGTCTAAATACCTCCTTGTGCAGCTGTTTGTCCGAGGAGCCACGTTGGATCAGTATTTGCTTGATTGGATGATTGGATGCGTGTCATTTTGACATTCCTTCCTGCAGAAACAGACAAAATCCTGGTTGTTAACAGCGACTTTTGTGTTCTAGACCTCTGACTTTTTAAAATTCCTGATTTTGAGGGTCAGAATTCCAGAAGCATTCCAGTAGTTTTCCTCTCTAAACTTTCCTCTGATTTTTATGTGCGAGGGAGTGTCTGGAATCAGTGCATTGTTGTTACAGAAAGGGTCTGTTTTACTAAAAATCAATGTTAAAGTCAAGCTGTAAGTCATTAGGTTAATTTAGTACATCATTACAGGGGGAGGGGATGTCTTTTATGAGAAAAATTAAATAAAAAGCTCTGAGGGACAGTGTTTTACATATCTGCAAACATGAGACTAACGATTGATACAGTCTGTTGGCTGAGAAGAATCAGATCTACATAGTTTTGTATTAATGTGAGTACAAATCAGGAGTAGGTGTACAAAACTATGTGCCTAACAAAGTATACACATCTGACATTATTCTGTTGTATCTCACGGAGAAATGAATATTTGTGGGCTTAAATCCAGTGATTTGAATTTTTGCAAAGACCCAAAGTCCTTGATGATACTGTACATGTTAAGAATGTGCCCATATAATATCAGCAGTACTTGGTGTTAAATACACCGCACTACATTGAGAATGATAACCTTGAATATAAACAGAATATATACAACTGACGAT
This sequence comes from Oreochromis niloticus, assembly GCF_001858045.2. Classification (NCBI taxonomy): domain Eukaryota; kingdom Metazoa; phylum Chordata; class Actinopteri; order Cichliformes; family Cichlidae; genus Oreochromis; species Oreochromis niloticus. The sequence goes on along the minus strand of NC_031971.2, from coordinate 15,106,649 downwards.
AACAATATGTGTAATGTAATTACCATAGCTACCACTCTACAGAGAAATACTCTGCATGTGTTATTGTAGTTTTCATGGAAGATTTCGTGCTTTATCATCTATACACTCACTAACCAGTTCATTAGCTACAGCTGCTTGTTAAAGCAAATATCAGCCAATCATATCAGTGCATGTAGGATCCCTTAGGTCAAGATGACCTGCTGAAGTTCAAATTGAGCATCAGAATGTGGAAAAAAGGTGATTTAAATTGAATTTGAATGTGACATGGCTGTTTGTTTTAGATGGGCTGGTCTGAGTATTTCAGAAACTGCTAGGGTCAGAATTTGGCTTAAACAACATGAAAGCATGGTCCATCCTGGCTTGTCTCAATAGTTCAGATTGGAGATGGTGGTGTGAGGATATGGGGAACGTATTCAGCAGGATAGCACACCATGTCACAGAGCTCAAATCTTCTGAAACCAGTTCCCTTTACATGAGTTCACTGTATTTAAATGGGCTCTGCAGTCACGAGATGTCAAACCAGTAGAGCAAGATAGATGGGAAACCGACAAATGTGCAGCAGCCGTGTGATGCTGTCTGTGAATATAGATCCAAATCTCTAAAGAGTGTTTCCACCACCTTGTTGAAACTAAACTAAACTCAATGAAGGCAGTACTAGCAATGTGTACCAAAGTTGTGTGCATTTACACATATAAAGGTGCAGAAGTTGAGTGTCTCTGTGGAGAGGTAATCTGGTGCAACAGAAAGAAGAATTTTAGTCAAAAATGCTTTGGCTTTGGACAAAAGTGCAAAGACCAACTTTCTCTGTGCACATCTTCCATGTTGCAGGCCAACAGAGGAACCGTAAAACCCAGCACAAATTTCAACGCCAGTGCGGACGCAGAGGTCCTGCATAAGGCCATGAAAGGCCTGGGTAAGTTGATCATGTTTATTCATACATGCAGTTGGGAGAGCTTGTTTCGGGGAATTTCTTTCCAGTGTAGAAATCCCTGCTGTCTGGGTGGAGCATCGCACAGATAGCAGTGACTCACAACCACGTGAGCAGAGTAACTTGAGATGAGTCACTGTGAGCAAACACATCTGCTGACCTAGACTGCAGGCTGTAATTATGTGGGTTGAACAGATGTAAACATGAAACCACCTAGACAGCGAAGGACCATTGTTATGTAATTTGTGCTGCATGCAGCATATCCTGTGACATGAAGAGCTTTGCTCATGAACCGTGTTTGTTGTCACTGTAGGGACCAACGAGGATGCCATCTTGCAGCTGGTCACGGCTCGCAGCAACGCCCAGAGGCAGGAGATCAAGGCCAGCTACAAAACTCTGTATGGCAAGGTCCGAACACCTCTTGGACAGCTGTTACCTCGCTCAAGCACATCTTTCACACCTTCAGTTTAACTGTCCCACTGTTACAGCCGAGCAAAGCTGTGGGCCAAAGGCACACTGCCCCGCATTAAGCCACTCCAATCTCACTCAGACTCATTCTGCAGTCTTGGCACTTATCTATAATTCCAAATCTCTGTAATTCTTTATTACAGAGGTTTGGAATGCTCTAAAATGCGGATGATACTAAACAGAACTGAAATTGGTCATCCACAGTGCACCAGTAGTAAAAAAAGTTACAAACTACAAAAAAACCCAATTTTCCTATATTTTTATTGTTTAAATATGATTGTCTTAAATCCCTAATACCTTCATGTTAATAGATCAGCTTTGTGTATGTAAATATTTATTTATCCCTCTAATGTTGCTCTGGGTCTTTAGTCAGCGGTCTTACTACAATACACAACATCTCTGCCTGCCTGTGATTTCCTCCTACACGATCAGAAGCAACAAAACCTGGTGCATCTGCGCCTAAGGCTCTTATCTATAGCAGATGTTATGATGTCATTGCGTTGCTTAGCAACCATCTACCAACAGGCTAAAAATGACCCATTTGTATTGTTTACACCTGCAACGTGTTATAAAAATGTAATTTTAGCTTCACGACCAAGACAAAATTTTCAAAATGCATGTGTGATGTCATCGTTTTGCCTAGCAATAGACCAGAAATACTAAACTAGGGGCGTGAACTAGTTTAACAAATCTGCCATATTAACCGTAAAGGTGATGATGATATATCTGACGTGTTTACACCTGGACCCACGCTGCCAAAAACATCGAACAAACAGTCAATGAATTAGTGAAGATTAGAGTTACAGCGAATTTTAATACTGAGGGGGTTTTGCAGAAAAGGTTCACATCTACACCTCTATCACCATTAAGGTTATACAGTTAGCTGACAGTGCATTAAAATTGCAAAACAATACTGTAATGTGCAATAAACGAAGCTGCTGCTAGCTGCTGTCATGTTGGCACAGCTTGACGTAAAAGCTGAAACAACAAGCGTCATTTGGTTTAACATTAGCTTGACGTTAACACAAAGGTTTACTGAACCTTTGAGCAGAGCCAGGCTAGCTGTTCGAGCCCTAATCTGAATCTAAGTACATTGTGCAATTTTTTTTATTTTTTTGAGGTTAAGTACAATGAGGCTTCAAGGTATTTGACAATACTAGAAAGTTATCCTAGTAAAGTTTTTAGGGCACACAACTGCTTCACATTCACACTCTGGGTTTATGGTGATCCACGCCTTGTTAAAGTGCATATTGTGTCTCCACGTCAGGACCTGATAGGTGACCTGAAAGGAGAGCTGGGCGGGAAATTTGAGACGCTGATTGTGGCTCTGATGACTTCACCCATTACTTATGATGTGACATCACTTCACAATGCAATCAAGGTACGTGGGCCAGTGACAGATATAAACCGATCAGAAGTCTCACGCCCTGATCTTCATGTACAGACAGAAATTTTAGCGCCGATAGCTGCTGGAAACTCAGGCGGCATCTGTGACATTTCCCACTTTGGCCTGTAGGGGGCAGGGACAGATGAGAAAGTGCTGGTGGAGATCCTTGCCTCCAGAACATCTCAGCAGGTGAAGCAAATCGTCGCTGCCTACAAACAGGGTAACACTTGCACAGACACACACACAAGTTAGACAGTGTTTTTTCACACTGATAATGGTTTCAATATAATTTTAGTGTACTTAAAATGAAGCACATTCAACGTGCTAAGAAGTAAAAGACACCTGTTTTGATTCTTGGAGGAGACACAAATCCTTTTGGGGTCATGTGAGGGCATTGAGTATTGCAGTTTGTTTCCTTCAGAGTATGATCACGACCTGGAGAAAGATATAACGGGTGACACTTCAGGTCACTTCCAGAGACTTCTGGTTATTCTTCTTCAGGTAAATGTAATCCTCTCCTCTCCTCTCCTCTCCTCTCCTCCTCTCCTCTCTTTAATTAAAATGTTCTGTCCCTTCTCAGGCAAACAGGCAGACGGGGATCCAGGCGGAAAGCATCGAGAGTGACGCTCAGGTAGGCTTTTTAAAATATTTGATTCCTCATCATCAGCGGCTTCTTTGTTTTTAGTCTCAGGGCATGACCATCACATGCATTTGGTCAGGTGTTCAGTTAGTCTGTAAAGATGGTTTGACGACCTCTGCTGGACAACATGAGCAAAACTTCCCTTAAAATGTTGTTCAGAACAGGGCTTCATGTTGTCATGTTTTTGCTTAGAGAAAGGCCCTGTGAAGTTTTACTAGGCTCAGCTCTTTTCCTCTCTGGAGTTTTTACTGCCAAATCTGATCATAGATAGCTTAGTGAAATGTAGGTGTGATTTCTGTTGCAAATCAATTTTGTCACGTGGAAATCTCTTCAAAGTGAAGCACAGAATGATTTGGATCGGACAACAACATGCTGGGTCTAGTACAAAGACTCAGTATCAGTGCAGCAGGATCTAAGGTATTCAGGTTTGGTAGTCCACAAAAATGTGCATTCTGGACCTGTAAGACTACAAAAGCAGGATCATCTCCTGTAGAGTTTACAGTTTTCTCCTGTACTCTACCAGTTCTCCCTGTGATTTAAAAAAACACGCCTTAAATAATAACATGCTTGTGTGTCATTTTCTGTTTTTAGGCCCTGTTCAAGGCTGGAGAGCAGAAGTTTGGCACTGATGAACAATCTTTTGTTACCATCCTGGGTAACCGGAGTGCAGAACACCTCAGGAAAGGTTTGTGAATGTGGGGTAAAAACAAGAGTTTGTATGAGTGGGTGAAGACAGAGTGGTCCAGGGTGTGGACAGTGTTTGCACTCTGAAACAAATTACATCTGCAGCCAGTGATGTCAGTTATGTGTTGGCTAAATGAATATATGACAAGATTCAACTGAAGCCAGCTTTGATTTGAAGTTTCCTCTACTTACTGCCACAGGTTCTTATTTGGTCCTACACACTGTGGGTTTGAGCTTTACTGAAACAGGAGATAAGCCGTATAGCTGCACTAACGTCAGACTCACTCTAAACTTTATTTGCATTCCAGTATTCGACGCTTACATGAAGCTGTCTGGATATGAGATTGAGGAGAGTATCAAGAGAGAAACATCTGGAAACCTGAAGGACCTCCTCCTTGCCGTTGGTATGTGCTCTAGATGACTCCCTGAAGTTATTCTTTTGTCGCTTGCCCCCCCAAAAAGGAAGGCTTTATTTCAATCCTGGTAAAACAACACAACAATAAGCTAAAAAAGAAAGCATCAGCAAATGAAAAAATAATATATAGATAGAGAGAGAGAGATCATCAAAGCTTTTTTCCTATTTGGATCTTGCAAAAACCACATTTTTGTATCACATTTTAAACTGGGTCATGGCGTCATACTTGGACATCGGTTCAGTTCATCACTCAGTCTTACTACTCATAAGTACACAGTGATGAATTTCCTTTCTGTTGTGTGTTTTTTGTACAGTGAAGTGTGCCAGAAGTGTTCCTGCCTACTTTGCTGAAACCCTGTACTACGCCATGAAGGTAAGAGCACAGACAGGTTTGGCAGCTTGAAGTGAGGCTATCCGAGTCGGTGCATGTTTGCCAGTAATGGTTTAACCTGTCAAAATGGGTTAATGACATATTGGAGGCAAAAGGGCTTAATGCTTATCACTATGGAGTTATTCATGTATCTTTTACAGTTGTGCGTTGATGTTTGTGAGGTGTTTGGTCACTGCATTTTGTGTTTTCTACTCAGGGTTCAGGCACTGACGATAACACCCTGATCAGAGTGATGGTGACTCGCAGTGAGGCGGACCTGTTGGACATCAGAGCTCAGTTCAGGAGGCTGTTCGCTTGCTCTCTGCATTCGATGATCAAGGTACACACACAATATTTTTACTGCCATAGACACCTTGATACTGTTTGCCTTTTCTCCTAAATTGTGCCTGTCTTTGTTTGTTGCAGGGAGACACCAGCGGTGACTACCGTAAGGCATTACTTGCGCTCTGTGGCGGTGATGATGCGTAATCATGGCAACAATCACTAACGGCAACCACACCTGAAGTGCCTTCTTGGCCGTCGGCTCAGTGAAACAACAAGCTAACCACAAGAAACTCAAAGTCTTGGTTCCTCTCAGCAAAGCTGTGTTGTGTTGGAGAGAAAACAAATGAGGTCTTTTTATACTATGATTCTAATTCGTGTCTTTGAAAGGTAGCTAACATTTTGTCAACATTAATGCAGCTTTTATCTGCTAATATCTTCACTATACAATGAAATATTATGCTGAAGTGTCAGACTTCAATTGTCTAGTTTGCACTTTGTATGGGAGAACATGTATATCCAATAATAAATGCTTAATTTGATGAAGTTCAGTGGTGTCTCATTAATAATATTGCAGCCAGTATGCTGTTTTTTTTGTTTTTATTTTTTACATATGTATTGACCTCTCATGACCACAAGAGGGAGTCAGAGGAGTTTTGTTAGAGATGAGGTTAGCTGCTGAGCTCTGACCCTCTGTAGGCGTCTTCTTCAGCTGATAGATGGGGAAGTCACTCACTACTCAGTGTTCATCTTCAACGTCACAGAAGAGCTGCATGTTTTTATTCCCGGGCTGTACTGAAACAGCTTTGCATGATTTACAATTCTAAGTAATTCAAAATTTAAAATACTTATTTATTTTAAATTGGGCCTTGGTGCAGCCCTTCTGTTCATCCTCTGTCTGGGACAAGCTGGTTTGACTCCTCTTCCTTTAAGGCTGTCTTCCCTTTAAGCCAAGGGTGTCAAACTCCTTTTCCATTGTACGACTATAGATATAGATATGTAGATATCTATCTACATATCATTTACAACTATCATTGACCTTCAGCTAAGTCAATACCTGCATACTAACGATAAAAGTGAGAGGAATGTGCTTTTCACGCCTCAGTGTATGTGTGTGATAAAGGAGGGATTATCTCAGGTCTTGTTATGATACTCTCATTGTTTTCATGGAAGAGGTTGGCATTTATTGTTGCCACAGAAACCGGCAGCCAGTAATGAGGTCCAAACAGCTGGGTGTGGGGTCAGACCACCTGAGTCACTGGAAGAACAATACCTTTGACTCCTCCTACCTGGTTGCCTTGTGTGTCTTTGGGTGTGGGAGACTGAGTGGCAATGTTCCCTCTAATTTATAATGTGTCTGAGTGAACACATAAACTCCCTGAGCGGTCCCTTGGACCACTGTGAGCAACAGCAGACGTGTGCACTGTGGTCATGGCAGCATCAAATCCATCCAAGTCACATGGTTTATTAAAATAATCAAATTACAGCATTTACATTTATGTTAGACTACTTTTAATTAAGTGCTTTAGCCCACTTACAATGAAAATTTTTTAAGATATTGTTCATGACCTCCCGATCACGGCCTCCCTGATCTGAACCCGAGTGGTGTTTTGTTATTGGACTTCTGTGCAAATCACAGTTTGGCCATAACGAACACCTTGTTCGAACATAAGAGTGTCCATAAGTGCACGTGGCACCAGGATGCTCTAGGCCGCAGGTCGATGATCGATTTTGTAATCGTATCACCAGACCTGCGACCATATGTTCTGGACACTCGGGTAAAGAGAGGGGCTGAGCTGTCAACTGATCACCACCTGGTGGTGAGTTGGATCAGGTGGCGGGGGAGGACGCTGGACAGACCCGGTGCACCTAAACGTGTAGTGAGGGTGTGCTGGGAACGTCTAGCAGAGGCCCCAGTCCGCGAGATCTTCAACGCACACCTCCGGCAGAGCTTCAACAGCATTCCGAGGGAGACTGGGGACATTGAGTCCGAATGGACCATGTGCATTTTTCTTAAGTACAATAATCTAAATAAAGTTTTGACACGTAATTAAAAAAAAGAAAAGAAAAGAACAACAGTAACATTCATAATAATGACAAGAATAAAACAATTTCTGTTATTTTCCATATTTTCCTTCACTAGGCGAGACCACAGTACTGCAGGATTAACCTGAGTGTCCCAGTCCTGGACAGGTTTTGTAATAATGAGGACACTAGGCCTGATTTTTGTCTGAGCAGAGAGTATCTGAAAGTGCTGCTGAATCTCCTTAACCAGGATCGGCCACATTATTGGGGTGCCACAACTGAGGTCCTTGTGTTTCTTTTCTGGCTGGCAAGTGGAGCATCCTACAGAGTTGTTTCCAGGGTTTGCTATTCCTTGTTCCACTGTTCACCGCATCGTCCACAGGGTCACAGAGGAGGTGGTCGCTATTCGCCATCAGGTCATCCATCTCCCTCGGACTCCTGAAGACCTAGATCGTGGCTCAAGAGTTGGGTGTTTGCCTTGTAATCGGAAGGTTGCCGGTTCGAGCCCTGGCTTGGACAGTCTCGGTCGTTGTGTCCTTGGGCAAGACACTTCACCCGTTGCCTACTGGTGGTGGTCAGAGGGCCTGGTGGCGCCAGTGTCCGGCAGCCTCGCCCCAGGCTGGCTGTGGCTACAATGTAGCTTGCCATCACCTGTGTGTGAATGGGTGGATGACTGGTTGTGTAAAGCGCTTTGGGGTCCTTAGGGACTAGTAAAAGCGCTATACAAATACAGGCCATTTACCATTTAGATGTCATGTCTCATGGGTTTGCAGGGCTGGCAAGACACAGAGCCTTTTTAAAGGCTGCTGGTGCAATTGATGGCTGCCAAGTCCGCATCAAGCCTGCCAGCGGCCCTGATGGTCAGTGCTACAGGAACAGGAAATTGTTCCCATCCATACTCCTGCAGGCAGATTGTGACCATCAGGGCCGCTTCATCAACACATATGTGGGCTGGCCTTGGTAAGTGCATGAATCCAGGGTGCCACGCAACAGCCCATTGTACCGGCAGGCCATTTACCCTCCTCCAAGGCATTTCATCCTTGCAGATGGAGAGGTGTGGGAGCCCAGCGCTTCAACTCTTATCATTCCAAGGCATGCTCATAGAGCGTGCTTTTGGAATGATGAAGGGCCTGTCTTAATATGCGTACTTGCGTTCTCGTGATACGTCATCAGTCTGAGCCCAAGTACTGTTCCAATTCAAAGTACGCATCAAGCCGAGAACGCGAAAAATTCCCAGATGTGTTCTCGCTCCGCCTGTTTTATCGAGCATGCATCGGTGATGACTTGTGTGGACTTGGTACAGCTAAATATCCCAGGATGCATTTTGTCCAAAACCGAAACACGGTAATGGCGGAGAAGCGCGGCGAAAAGCTTTTAAATATTACTCTTTCTGGGTCACAAAATAAACTTTTAAGTTATTTTCAAGCGAGAATGTAGCTGTGTAAGCTTTAAATATCTGCTTGATTTATCGAGATATCATGTATTTCCAACGTTTTCGGAGACGTCTGTTACCCACCAGCTCCGTGGCAGACCGAGAGGTTGAGGATCACTAGAGCCGGTGAGAACAGTGTTTTATTTGTTCCTAAGTAAATCAATTTGGCTGAGATTAAAGTTAAGCTTCATAACTTATTAATCACAGTTGATTTAAGACGGGATGGCAGTAAAACTACGGACCTGTGACATAATCGCTGGTGTTCCAGTTGTACAAATCGTGAGTCCGTGCTCGTGTTCTTGGGAAGTCCGTACTCCCGTGCATTCTCGGCAAATCCAGACTCACCAAGAACGTGAGTACGGACTCGCGTACTTGAGAATTGAGAAAGGGCCGAAGACGAGGTTCGGGGCCATCTTCCTTCAAGCGCTGGAGGTGCACCACACCTTTGTACCACATGTAAGTAATTGCAATATAATGCTGTTCTTTTTTGAATAATTATAATGACATAATGGGAACTTTAGTGTATGTACATGTATAAACACTTTGTTTAAAAAACAAAACATCTGTTTCAGGTCATAACAGCATGTGCTGTCCTGCACAACATCTGCCTTGGTGCTGGTGATGCTACGGTTCTAAGGATGCAGCCTACTTTTTGGGACACAGCTACAGACAGAGAGAGAGACCGGCTTTTTGCAGTGTATTTCTCATATTGATGATTCCCCTTGAACAAATGGCTATAATTTCCTAACCGGCTAGAACAGTCATTCTTAGACCGTTTTGTTCAGAAGAGATGGGGAAATATTCAAATGTTGACCATTTATAATTAATATATGAGTTATAAAAGATATATGACTTGTAATGTACCATAACTGAGTAGAGGTGAAGTGAAAACTGCCTTGACTTGCCCTCAAACAACGTTTTCTAAATCTATATGGAGCATGGATGTCATTCTTTCAACGTAAGATACAGCAGGCTTTGATGAACATTCATGGAAGTTTTCAGGTCTTAGTATCTCTTTCTCTGCTTCCATTAGCTTGTACAGCATGGGATCTTGATAGGAAAGCTGAATTCGATGTTATGACAGGCTTCACAGTCGACACAGCATCTTTCGCATGTACAGTTACAGTTACAGCATTCACAAATGCAAAAATTTCTTTCTTTCTTTTTAGGTTTTGAATTACCAGCTGGCACACTGATTTGATCTCCCATTCTGGATTCAGAACGTTACAGCTATTATGTTATCGATGAGTGAGAGATTTAATTCCATCATTAGCAGAACTGTTTCTGCACTATTCCACTTTTCAAATAGGGCTTTGAAAATCATCTTGTGGAGGTTTTTCGACTTGTTTAAGGGGATTTCATCAAATTGATCCTCGATTTGAATCAAGATGTTGATGATAAGTCTCCTGCAGATGGCTTGAACTTCTTCCGGACTGATGACTTCACCTGATTTTCTTACCACTTGAATAACCAGGTTTTACCAGGCTAGAAATGTGTTTTGGAGTTTGCACGTGCTTTGGAATGTGTACGTTCTTTTTGGAGTTTGTACATGCTTTGTCCCTAGGAGCCACCGTATATATTTATATATAAACATATATAAATAAAACCATTTTTTTTTTTACATTAGTAATTCCTTTTGTGCATAATTTTACATTGTTGTTAATTATAAATTAATTAAAGCAACAAAACAACCTGAAGAGCCGAAAGAGCCGGATCTTTTTAGTGAGCCAAGCCGGTTCTCTAAAAAGAGTTTGCTTACATTAGATACCAGTACTGATGACCAGAGCATATATATGCAGCACTTTTGATATTTGCCAATATATTTTGAAAGCACAAGACAAATCACAAACTGTTTTTAATTTAGGTCTTCATTTTTATTTTGTTTTATTTTTCAGTTGTTCATTTTATGGTGGTGTGATGCTATATTACATATTTTTAAGACTGCTTTAAGATTTAAAAAAAAAATCTAGATGACAATTTAGTCATCACTACTGCCTTTGAAGCGGCAGCTGAATGGCTTCTTTTAAGCTTTTAACAATGCTGAAAAGAAACCTACCATATTTGGCTTTCTTGGAGACACCAAGATTAATTGTTAGGCACTTCAGAATAGTGTCGTCAAAAGAGGAATCTTCTGATATCAGTACAGAGAAGAAATGGTCCGGAGATCCAAACTCCTTGATAACGCCTTTAGCTGTGGCCTTTGTTATTTTATACATGTTATTTTTAAGAATTTTCAGGGATTTAGGACATCTTACTTCAGAATGGACCAACTCTGTCAGATAGTTGATAGCGGTTTCCATTTCTTTTAGATCCACAAGCTTTTTGGTATTCATGTGGGTTTTTCTGTAGATTTTCATTAATAGAAACCGACTAAAATCTTTGGCAATTTCCTTAGCATCCAGTGACACTAACGTTTCTGAAAGTTCTTCCTCTAGGTTTTCAGAGGTTGGCGGCTGACTTTGACCCTCTGTGGGTTGGATGTGAGAGACTGATGCCTGCTCATTGCCTGTTTTTGAAACCAGGTCCAGTTCTACTGCACTCACAGAGAAGACTGCTTGATTTGTGAGATCAGTAACCCGACTAGACTGTGATGTAGACAGTCTGTCGCTTGTTTCACTGGCATCTAACCCAATCATATCTTCTTCCTCCCATGGGGTCAGCGCTCTTACTACATCTTCCACCAGAAATGTTATCATTTGTAATAGTTTGCACCAAAGTTTCATTCTCCAACCAGAAAAGCATTTTTTGTAACAACCTTTCTACTGAATCTTCTATGAGCAGATAGAGCACCTCAGAAGACGAGGGTACCTTACTGTCGCGCTGTGAAGTCTTAGAGACCTCAGATTCTGAGAGATCTTTACCCATTTGCATTGTGGGGGTTGGATATGTTGACTGGACATGGTTGTACGCTATATCTGTCAGCTCCCTTGAGATCATCTTGATTTTCTTACTTGTCAGATCAAGGTGTTCTGCGTGGGTTAATTTACTAAACAGTTTATTCATAACTGGCATGACTGTTCTAAATTTGAGTGGAGAAGAACTTTTAACTGTGGTTTCTAAGGTTGGTGATTTTCTGGGAACTTCTGGGATTGAACCTGAGGGATTTAAGTGTAAACTTTCGCTGGCGTCAGCTCTCTCTCTCTCATGGGAGTTTGCCTGTTCTCTCTGAAAGGTGAAAAACCTTTTGCTTTTCTTCACCTGATCTTTCAGCTCACTGTTCAGTTTTTCAAATTCCTTTTTGGCAAGCCTGGAGAAGTGTTGTTTTGCTTCATCTGGTTTTGTAATTGGGGCACATGATGCAAAAAAAAGTCTTTCACCCTTTTCGATAATTATGTTCACATTAAAAGCAGGTTTGGGTGAGCTACACTTCTCACTTAATGTAAAATCTTCCGCATCAGGATACTGAATGTTAGTAATTATCGCATTTACAATGTCAGCTGTAACTTTTTCCACATCCTGGAAATGACCAGAAATCTTCATTTTTCTGATCTTTGGTGTCAGCAGACCCGGGTCGAAGTGGTTAGGGATTCATCTCCTAAACTGACTCTCTAGTCAGAGTTTCCAGAACATACGGCTCTGTCTCTACACATCCAGCTGAGCGCATGCTGTGTATGTCTAATTTTAAGATTGACTTTTTTAAGAGTCAGATTACTTTTATAAATGCTTTGTATGTCAGAGGGAAAAAATGGATTTTAATGAAGCTTAAAAGATGAGATACAAGTGATACGTCTGCAAATCTGCATATTCACTGTGAACCCACTGTTTGTTAATTTTATCTTGTGTTTTTGTTTTATTGTTCTTCATTTTGTCATTTTTCCATTAAGTGTTTTATCCTATTCTAAATTGTCACTGGCGGTCTTGAAAGGCGCTTTATAAATAAAAATTATTTATTATTATTATCATTATTATTATTATTATTTTTATTATTATTATTATTATGTGAGGGTCTTTCTATCCTAGTAGTGTCAGCGTCTGAACAGACTATAACCAGTCAAGGGCTGACTTACAAAACTGCTGTTCTTACTTTTTCCCTAATGCCCTGTTAAAAAGGTGCAACGCTCCATACTTCCTCACATTATGTAAAGTCAGTTGAAAAAATATTCTGCAGAGGGATACATGGGAACCTCCCCAGGAAGCAGACCTGCCCTGCTTCTGTCATGCCTCCTGTTTGGTGATTTTACAACACTCACTTTCACTGAAGGCATGGCTGTTATAACAAAACGAGTGGATGCAGTGCTGGGGGAGAAAGAAAACAAACAAAACACAGCCTCCACTGTCACCATTGTTCTCTGCAACAGAAAAGCAAAACGGGGAACTCAGAGCCCATTCCCTTTCCATCCACGTTTGGACTTCATGATCATTTTCACACATTTGATTTCGAAAAATCTATCTGGGACAATGTTTCTTCATTTTATTCTTCTGGTTTTTCTACTCACTTTTCTGTGCACCCACCAAGTGTCCAGCTTTGGTAAGTAAAATGTTTTCGAGCTATAAAAAGATATACAGACTTTATGTCATAAACAATTTATTGCTTCTTTCGTTATTTCATATCATACAGCTGCTAAATGTTAGCCTGATGAACTCAGAGGCATTTTTACAAGTAATCTAATGCAGAAGGATTGCATATTTATTTTCTTCTATTTTCTTATTTTTCTTTAGAAAAGATGATCCAGTGAATAGCCGAAGTCGCACCTCATCTTCAGGTTGTTGCTCTCTGTTGGCCCCTTTCAGCTCATTTTTGGATAAAAGACTTTATAATAAATAACTTTAAGCATTAGACATAGGACATAAACTGCAACAACACAGGCAGCTGTGATTAAGTGTACATGGGCTCTATCACAAAATCAGGAGGATGTGTGCTCATCTTCCAGCACCACAGAGGATGCAAATATCAGTTATTATATACACGTGAAACGGCGCAGTCCTGTACCGCGTCTTCACCTCGGCAAAATTAAACCAGTCGAAATACCAAATGAGGCCAACAGTGGCTCGATGAAGCCATTCTCCACAAGGACTTTGCATGAAGTTTGTCTTGGCTGTGCAAGCGAAGAAGAATAAAACCAGCCAAGTGCAGATGAAGTGAGTGAAGATGAACCAGGGCAGCACGAAGGCGAAAAGAGCGAGGGCAGTGAGACGAGAAGAGACCAGTGTCACGGCCTTTTAAGTTTATTTCGTTGAAAAATATAAACAAAAATCAACCCAATAATTTCAAACATAAACGAAAGTTAACTTAATCTGATTTAAGAAGTTCAAAAAGTGGTAAAAAAAAAAAAAATCATTTTGAACTCTCCCGTCGTCCCATCTGATATTTGGTAAATAAAACATTTCCACCACACCCCTCCAGGGTGCTCTTAATCCCTTAATTAATGAGAGGGTCCAGAAGTTAACAAACCTTTTCCAAAAGTAAAATTAAATACTGTCCCGGCTGGGGCAGCAGTCGTGTGGTGTTGCAAAGAAGGACCCAAAATGCAGGCACTTGCTGTGATGCACGGGAGCTTTATTGTGGACGATGAAAATAACAAAAGCGAGGACAGAACTAAACCTAAACCTAAACTGGAGAAACTAATAACAAACCAAACCATAACTGACGGAATAACACACAGGTAAAAACATATGGAGTTGATATGGGGATGACGAGCGGAGACTGGAGAGAGAGAGAAGCGATTACCAAATAACACAGACGGAGCGACAACGAGCAGAGGCAAACACACAGTATAAATACACACCAGGTAATTAGGAAAAGACAAGCAGGGATGGACACAGCTGAAACTAATGTCTATAACGAGACACAGACCTTCCATCACCAGTGTGTGAATGTGTGTGTGAATGGGTGGATGACTCGCTTTGGGGTCCTTAGGTATGGAACGCTAGGACTGCCATATGAATTAATTAAATACACCATTAAATAATTATTTAAATGTGAAATAAATAAATAAATAATTAAATGTGGCAATAATTAATTAAATATGTCAATAATTAATTAAATGTGTCTATAATTAATTAATTACATGTTTCGTAAATATTTATGTAATTAATTATTTCCAATTTTAATTAATTATTGCCACATTTAATTAATTATTTAATGGTGTATTTAATTAATTCATTATGGCAGTCCTGGCGTTCCATAGGTCAGCAACCCAGAACCATGACAATTACAAATTTTCATAGCAAAACTAGGTAAGCATATTCTTACTGTTATAACAAACAGAAGTTTTTAACAAATGTGTATTTTTATTGCAGGGAATAGGTAAGGTTAAAGTTTAACACTCACTTTTGATATTTGCAGACAACATGAAAAAACGGGGATCCAAACACTGTCTCGCAGCCTTTTCTATTAAAATACCTCATATAGCACTAAATCCGGCATCTGAACACAGTGACATATCTTCATTTTTAACATATTTATGGCTGTGATGAACCAGCATCTCTCTCATGTGTTCTAATACGTCTGACATAACGGTCATGAGTCTGCACACAGATGTTGAACAGAGGTCAGAATAACTAAGAGCTGGTTACGCTCAAAACGGAGACTTCTTTTTTGTCTGATTGTAAACAGCCTTGAAAGTTAAATGTTGCTACCAGGGGCGTCATAGTGGAGGCAAAAGTGATGCTCAGATAAAGACAGTCAAGGAGCCAAAGGAAGGAGGCAGCCGCAGGTCTCTCTCTTAAGGATGTAACACAAGATGAGCTCATACAGTGGCAATTAAACGTTATTAAAACATCAAATAGCTTTTATCGGTGTGGTTGGTTTTAAGGTTGATTTAAAAATTTTCATTGTTTTCTAAACAGAGGAGAGTTCAGCTTTTTCATTATATATATACCACAGAAAACGAAGACGTCATTTTTTCATTGTTGAAAATCAACGCAGTTAGAAGTAAACTGTGTGTCGGAAACATTAATAGATCAGTTCGCCCGCTTGCTCGAAATATTATGAGTAAGCCACAGGACCACAGGCAATAATCTCGGAGTGGGCAAAAAGACGTGATAGAGGCGGATGGAAGTGAAGAGAGAGTGGAAAATAAAGGTTTTCTACCACAGAGAAGAGCTTTTGCGTAAGTGGTGAAAATGGTTTTCGGGCCTGTTTCAAACATTAAAGGAGAGAATCGGGCCATGACAACGGAAACTCGGACAGCCTGACAGCCTGTTCTTTGTGGGCGTTACCTATTTTCAATCAGCCAATAGGGAACGTTGTTAGGGGCGGGGCCTTTTTCAACGATGAAAGGCAAGAGAATCAGGCCGTGACGTCACGGTCAACCCAAGTCCATAAATAGCAGGTGAAACCCACACTGGACCAGCACGTTTCTTGCTGACAGTCACGAGCGATTCACCGGATGAGCTTTTGTTCTGCGACCCTCAGTCATATCTGAAAGTCTGATTCATTGTAACACCGTAGCTTAAATGTCAAAAATGGAAGAGGATGCAAAGAAACAAACTGAACAGGAAAAACAAGTGTTAGAAGAAGTGCAGTTTGTACTCAAAGATGAGATCAACCAGGCTGAAATATCAGCTTTGGAAAAGACACTGAAGCTGCAGAAAAAGGTGCGCGTCAACTGGGTTATTCAGTTGGTGGTTTTACTGGCCAAAGAAAAAGTCTCCACCAAATACAAGATCTTCACAGAGCGCCTCACTCCTGACTGCATCAGCGATCGTCTGATTGAGAAAATCTGGCCTGAAGTTGAGGAGAAACACTTGAATTTATCCCACGACAGCATTTTTAATCTGGGAAAGGCCATTGTCAAGGATCTTTGCAAAACACACAACTGCAAAGAAAACCTTTTGATTTTTAATCTGAGGGAACAGCTTGACAATATTACCGTCTCAATCTTCACCAAACACCTGTTGGCATTACCAGCAAGAGTGCTCAGTGTCTCTAAAGACAGGCAAGAGTACAAGGAAGTTGTAAAGAATGTGACCAAAGATCTGGTAATGCACGCCATGAGCGAAGGAAATGAGACGATGACGATGAATCCAGTAGCATCCGAGTTTATTGTAGAGAGGCTTTTCCAGAAGATCTGGAACAAAATTTTGTCAAAAAAGTACAAAATGTCCTTGGAGAACATTGAACTACTCGCCCTGAGAGTATACAATGAACTCCATGACAGGTGGGACTCTCCAATCCTCTTAATGTGGTCAAGAAACCCAGAAATGGATGAAGCAATCGTCAGCAGCTTCAAAAAACATGCAAAACTGAGGAGCCAAAATGTCATCTTTAGGGCTTTCTCATGTGCACGCTAAAATCTAACTGACATGTGCGTGTGATTATGTGAGAAAACTCTTAAATTGGCTTCAAATATTCATTTCAATTGGGCTTTCTAAATTTAATTTTAAAACCAGAGTGGTCAGAAACTGACCGCATTTTCTTTGTGGGCGTTACCTATTTTCAGTGAGCCAATAGGGAACGTTGTTGGGGCGGGGCCTTTTTCAACATTGAAAGGCAAGAGAATCAGGCCGTGACGTCACGGTCAACCCAAGTCCATAAATAGCAGGTGAAACCCACACTGGACCAGCACGTTTCTTACTGACAGTCACGAGCGATTCACCGGATGAGCTTTTGTTCTGCTACCCTCAGTCATATCTGAAAGTCTGATTCATTGTAACACCGTAGCTTAAATGTCAAAAATGAGTGACCAACAAGCAAAACTAGAATTTGTGTGCACTCTGCCAAAGAGTACACTGGGCGACCTGGAGGTCGAGGAGGAAGAAAATTTGAAAGTCCTGGAAGAGCAGAAAGTGGTGAAGGACACAAAAGAAATGCAGAAAAAAGTGGACGAGCAGACAGAACAATTAGCGGAGGCTGAGACAGAGACAAAAGACACGGCAACCCCAGATTCCTCTTCAAAGTTTTGTGTCAACAAAGTTGTTCAGTTGATGGTTTCAAACGCCACAGAAAAAGCTGAACTGAACCAAGTGAAAAATGCACTTGAAGAAACGACCAAACTGGCAAAGAAAGAGTGTGAAGAGGCAACAAAAGCAGTGAATGAAGTGCAGACGGCACTGTCAGAGGAGAAGACAATGGTAGAGGATGCAAAGAAACAAACTGAACAGGAAAAACAAGTGTTAGAAGAAGTGCAGTTTGTATTCAAAGATGAGATCAACCAGGCTGAAATATCAGCTTTGGAAAAGACACTGAAGCTGCAGAAAAAGGTGCGCGTCAACTGGGTTATTCAGTTGGTGGTTTTACTGGCCAAAGAAAAAGTCTCCTCCAAATACAAGATCTTCACAGAGCGCCTCACTCCTGACTGCATCAGCGATCGTCTGATTGAGAAAATCTGGCCTGAAGTTGAGGAGAAACACTTGAATTTATCCCACGACAGCATTTTTAATCTGGGAAAGGCCATTGTCAAGGATCTTTGCAAAACACACAACTGCAAAGAAAACCTTTTGATTTTTAATCTGAGGGAACAGCTTGACAATATTACCGTCTCAATCTTCACCAAACACCTGTTGGCATTACCAGCAAGAGTGCTCAGTGTCTCTAAAGACAGGCAAGAGTACAAGGAAGTTGTAAAGAATGTGACCAAAGATCTGGTAATGCACGCCATGAGCGAAGGAAATGAGACGATGACGATGAATCCAGTAGCATCCGAGTTTATTGTAGAGAGGCTTTTCCAGAAGATCTGGAACAAAATTTTGTCAAAAAAGTACAAAATGTCCTTGGAGAACATTGAACAACTCGCCCTGAGAGTATACAATGAACTCCATGACAGGTGGGACTCTCCAATACTCTTAATGTGGTCAAGAAACCCAGTAATGGATGAAGCAATCGTCAGCAGCTTCAAAAAACATGCAAAACTGAGGAGCCAAAATGTCATCTTTAGGGCTTTCTCATGTGCACGCTAAAATCTAACTGACATGTGCGTGTGATTATGTGAGAAAACTCTTAAATTGGCTTCAAATATTCATTTCAATTGGGCTTTCTAAATTTAATTTTAAAACCAGAGTGGTCAGAAACTGACCGCATTTTCTTTGTGGGCGTTACCTATTTTCAGTGAGCCAATAGGGAACGTTGTTGGGGGCGGGGCCTTTTTCAACGTTGAAAGGCAAGAGAATCAGGCCGTGACGTCACGGTCAACCCAAGTCCATAAATAGCAGGTGAAACCCACACTGGACCAGCACGTTTCTTGCTGACAGTCACGAGCGATTCACTGGATGAGCTTTTGTTCTGCTACCCTCAGTCATATCTGAAAGTCTGATTCATTGTAACACCGTAGCTTAAATGTGAAAAATGAGTGACCCACAAGCAAAACTAGAATTTGTGTGCACTCTGCCAAAGAGTACACTGGGCAACCTGGAGGTCGAGGAGGAAGAAAATTTGAAAGTCCTGGAAGAGCAGAAAGTGGTGAAGGACACAAAAGAAATGCAGAAAAAAGTGGACGAGCAGACAGAACAATTAGCGGAGGCTGAGACAGAGACAAAAGACACGGCAACCCCAGATTCCTCTTCAAAGTTCTGTGTCAACAAAGTTGTTCAGTTGATGGTTTCAAACGCCACAGAAAACGCTGAACTGAATCAAGTGGAAAATGCACTTGAAGAAACGACCAAACTGGCAAAGAAAGAGTGTGAAGAGGCAACAAAAGCAGTGAATGAAGTGCAGACGGCACTGTCAGAGGAGAAGACAATGGTAGAGGACGCAAAGAAACAAACTGAACAGGAAAAACAAGTGTTAGAAGAAGTGCAGTTTGTACTCAAAGATGAGATCAACCAGGCTGAAATATCAGCTTTGGAAAAGACACTGAAGCTGCAGAAAAAGGTGCGCGTCAACTGGGTTATTCAGTTGGTGGTTTCACTGGCCAAAGAAAAAGTCTCCTCCAAATACAAGATCTTCACAGAGCGCCTCACTCCTGACTGCATCAGCGATCGTCTGATTGAGAAAATCTGGCCTGAAGTTGAGGAGAAACACTTGAATTTATCCCACGACAGCATTTTTAATCTGGGAAAGGCCATTCTCAAGGATCTTTGCAAAACACACAACTGCAAAGAAAACCTTTTGATTTTTAATCTGAGGGAACAGCTTGACAATATTACCGTCTCAATCTTCACCAAACACCTGTTGGCATTACCAGCAAGAGTGCTCAGTGTCTCTAAAGACAGGCAAGAGTACAAGGAAGTTGTAAAAAATGTGACTAAAGATCTGGTAATGCACGCCATGAGCGAAGGAAATGAGACGATGACAATGAATCCAGTAGCATCCGAGTTTATTGTAGAGAGGCTTTTCCAGAAGATCTGGAACAAAATTTTGTCAAAGAACTACAAAATGTCCTTGGAGAACATTGAACAACTCGCCCTGAGAGTATACAATGAACTCCATGACAGGTGGGACTCTCCAATACTCTTAATGTGGTCAAGAAACCCAGTAATGGATGAAGCAATCGTCAGCAGCTTCAAAAAACATGCAAAATTGAGGAGCCAAAATGTCATCTTTAGGGCTTTCTCATGTGCACGCTAAAATCTAACTGACACGTGCGTGTGATTATGTGAGAAAACTCTTAAATTGGCTTCAAATATTCATTTCAATTGGGCTTTCTAAATTTAATTTTAAAACCAGAGTGGTTAAAAATAACTACTCGTCTTCTCCCAACTTCCTTCCCTCATCACCAACTGGCCGAGGCAGATGGCCACCCCATCCCAGAGCCTGGGTCTGCCAAAGTGCTTGCTCTAGGGGGTTGGAGTCTTTGTGCGTTATTGTAGAACAACCTTACAATTAAAAGCACCATGAGGGAAGTGTTGTTGGGGTTTGGTGCTGTTTCTTAATTCAAAATGTCCAATTACAACAGGACATTTTGAGTTAAAAAAAACCCAGCACCAACCACAATTTTAAAAAATAAATAAAATAAATACAATAAAAAAACTTTGAATTTGTGCTTCATTTCATTTGCTGTAAATTTGCTAAGAATGTAATATTATATTAGAATCATGTGTCTCAATATCATGTATCATAGCATCGTTTCTCAATTTGAAGTGGATGTCATAGTAATGTCTTTCTGTATGTGTGTACAAACCGGTGGTGAAAAAACATCAGAGATACATAAGGTATAACCGTGTTTGATGTTAGCTGGTTACATTTGTTTGGATATTCTACTCCCGTCTTGCAGATCCCCTAGTTGTTTAACTAAGGTAATCACTCTTTCCCCCACAGTCCTATGATTTTTCCCTTTTTCTGTAAAGCAATGTAAATACATTTTTAATACTTTCAGTCAAGTTTTTAATATTCATACAGGAATAAACTACAAAAGAAACACAGTCACAAATACAGGCCATAAATATACAGACACCATATTTACATACACATTTAGTACAAATATAATGTTTAAAAGGAGTCTGATTCTTCAACTGATAAACATTTGGCTTTGATTTCCAGGAATTTTCCACTGTGAGATTAATGGAAAGTGTACATTGCACATAGTGACGAATGAACGACGGACCCAACCACACAGATCGCACTTTACTACACTTTGTATTCAGTTTTTGTCTCTTCCAACCCTCGGCCGCAGCTGTTCAGCTGCCAGCTACACACACACAACAACAACACAACCTCAGGTCCCAGCACGTCTTATGCAGGGGAGATGTGATGAACTGATGGAGCTCCGCTGTGTCAGCCTCCCCTGCAACCGCGCCACAAACCACGCCCTGCTACACACATTATATGACCACAAACACAAATCAAAGTGAAGGAAGAAAAACAGCAAACTAATCATGAAGCTACAGAGCCCCTTTACTCATATGGGTAAGAAATGTTTTTATTGCATGGCCACATGTTGATGTGTCACGGCAGGGTGCGCCGATGGGTTGTGAACAGGACCCAGAAGCAGATGCAGAGAGAGGAGATGCAGGTAAAAGAAAAAGCCTTTATTTTGGCTGATGGTAGCAGTAACATGAAACTATGAAAAACTAGGTACAACTAAGACAAACTGAAAAACTTTAATCAACTATGGACACACTGGATGTGTTCAGGGGAAGTGAAAACACATGAGGAAAACAGCTGACTGAAATGAAACATGACATCACAGGGAAAGTCAAACTAACACCAACGAACAAGAACACACCAGACTCTTTCAAAATAAAACAGGAAACATGGAGAAAAATACAGTTATCAACAACATAAAACTAAAATACACAAAACACTGGGTCGCAGATCCAGTACCGTGACACATATACAGCAGTTTACCCCACAGTCAGATGCCTGCCATCTACCAGCTAACTGTGTGAAGAGGAATAACTGCTATAAATGTCTGTTTTTTGTTGGCACGCATGCTCGGTGTTTAGTAGCAGTAACTTAATCCAGTGCTAATCACAGTGAGACTGATTGCATGGACAGTCATATAAACCTTCTTGTCTGGTAGGTGGGATGGCAGACTCAGTCACTGCTGACAATAATTTTATCCTAATTTAACCTGTTAGATTGTTTAGAAAAGATGATCCAGTGAAATAGCCTTTGAAAAAGGAT
Organism: Oreochromis niloticus; assembly: GCF_001858045.2. NCBI lineage: Eukaryota > Metazoa > Chordata > Actinopteri > Cichliformes > Cichlidae > Oreochromis > Oreochromis niloticus. Next base: position 15,084,574 of record NC_031971.2, on the reverse strand, counting down.
CTCTTCACATGTAAACAACAACTATTTAATCCAGATTTGACAATTAAAGCCTCTCATTTCCCCTTTAATTTAATGAATGATATCTTGAAATGGTTTGACACAGTCAAATGATTTAATGCACAGCAGAAAGTGCATATTCAATTTCATCTCCACATTAAGATGAGTAATGCCTTGAGACATTATATCTGTGGCTAAATTAGACAAAGGTCAGAGTGCTACAAAACACAGCCACGCGATCTAGATTAAAACATTCTGCATGAATCGGTCTCTTTCTAGTCGTCTTGTGGATGTCAAGTGCACGTCAGGAGTAGAAGTTCTCAGCCAGCTTCCTCATTCTTTTATTGCAGTGTGCTGATGGGGCGGATGGAGGGTGGTCTGCAATCTTTGCTGCAGTGGCAAACATGCAAAATCCTACCTCATCTCCAGGTTGTTGCCCTGTGTTGGCCCCTTTCAGCTCATCTTTGGATGAAAGACTCTATAATAAATAAATTTAAGTATAAGACATAGGACGTAAACTGCAACAACACAGGCAGCTATAATTAAAGCGTACATGGGCTCTATCACAAAATCAGGAGGATGTGTGCTCATCTTCCAGCACCACACAGCACAGAGGATGCAAATATCAGTCAGTATAAACCTGTGCTAGAACACAGTCCTGTACCGCGTCTTCCCCTCAGCAACATTAAACCAGTTGAAATACCAAATGAGGATGTGGCTCGATGAAGCCATTCTCCACAAGGACTTTCCATGAAGTTTGTCTTGGATCGCCATGCGAAGAAGAATAAAACCAGCCAAGTGCAGATGAAGTGGGCGAAGATGAAGCAGGGCAGCACCAGTGTTGGGTGTAATGCGTTACTAAGTAACGCGTTACTGTAATTAAATTACTTTTCCACTGAAAAAGTAGAGTAACTAATTACTGTTCATTTTTAGGTATTTTAATTACAGTTACTTACAATGTACTTGCGTTACATTGTAAAATAATTAAACTCGCTGAATATCATTATTTAATTTCAATAATTTATCTTCTAAACGTAGAAGTAAACTCTGCCGCTTTAACATCGCTGTAGTGCAGCTGCACGTCATTTCGCGCCAGTTTGCTACATAGTTGTATTCTAAAGCGGAAGATGTCGGACTCGGCTGAAGCGAGTGTTTTATGAAGTGGACATATTCCCGTCTCTTCACTTTTCTGAAACAAGCAGACAAGAATATTACAGTAATATCTACTGACGCGCCTGACACCAGAGCATAGACGAACACTTATGAGTGATTCTTGTTCATCATCCATGGATAACACCGCGGCAACTCCTGCTAAGCAGGCAAAACTTGATTTTACTTCAGCAGCACAGAAAGCGTCTGAAGGTGAGCTTAAAAAAATGATTGCAGGCTACATTGTGGAAAACATGCTACCGCTGCGTACTGTAGAGTCTCCGTCTTTTAAAAAAATTATTTATTATTTAAAGAGTTGAGTTTCTATTGTTTGCCCACTCAAGGTTTATAGGGATCTTTAAGAAGTATTTAGTTAAATTACTTATTTAGTAATTAAGTTACTTTTCTGACACAGTAATTAGATAAGTATTTTAAATACAATATTGACTAAGTAATTAGTAATTAGTAATTAATTTACTTTTTTAAAGTAACTTACCCAACACTGGGCAGCACGGAGGCCAAAAGAGCGAGGGCAGTGAGACGAGAAGAGATGAGTACCAGGTTCCAGATGAAGTAGATGACTGATGAGGTTATGTTTTGGTTTTCTTTGCCAGGTAGGAAGGAGCGCAGCGAGCGATGGTAGGCCGTCACAGTGAAGGCGATAGCGAGGCCGAGCCGACGGCTTTTAGAACTGACGGAGAACGAGAGGCAGCTTCAGAACAAGCAAAGAGAAATGTTGTGAAGTATTTTAAAGAATATTAACTAACACATGTGAAATGTATTGTTTTTTCTTAATATGTGACATTGCCTGTGTGACTGAAAGGTAGTGTTTTAGGTATTGTTACTTATATTTTTCTTAATATCACAGGAAACTATTTAAATGACTTACATAAAGTAAGTCATTTAAATATATATATATATATATATATATATATATATATATATATATATATCTATATATATCTATATGTATATATATATAGAGAGAGATATATGTATATATATATATATTCAATTCAATTTTCAATTCAATCTTTATTGGCAGACTTCATGTCCATAAAAACAAGACAGAAACACACACACAACACCCCCCCCCCCCCAACACAAGGTATAAACCATTATATTATATATATATATATATATGTAGATAAATAAGTATATAAAGCATTTGTTAAAAAATAAAAACCATAATATACATAAAACACAATTACTTAAAATAAATCAATAAATACACAAACACTTTAACCAGTGCTTTCTCAGACTGGATGAGTAACGGGAACCACTCAGTGTCGGATCTGTAAGTGCTAAAATTATACTGTTACTCGAACCATCCAGTCGTTCTCTAAAATTGTACATTAACTTTCTTAAAAGTGCTTTAAAAGTCCAAACACCCACAGCTACAAACATCTGACTGGCACTACCACTTCTAGGTGTCCTGCAAAGGATTCTCATCGCATCATTATATGCAACATGCAGCTTCTGCATGCTACATTGTTTGTAGGATGACCACAAGGGGGCAGTATATAGCGTATATAACGCTTTAAACAAAGCCACTTTAACTGGAAGTGAACAAAAGCTGAATTTGCGTGCAATAGTATTTGCCTGCACATAGAGCTTACATCGTTGTCTGTAAATGTCATCATCATCATTCATTTGCTCAGTAATAAAGTGACCGAGGTATTTCACCTTTTTATGAACTTCAAGAGTTTTTTGGGCCAGTTTAAACAAAGGGAAATTTAGCTGTTTATCCTGCTTGGTTCTACATATCAAAACAGCACTTTTAGCAGCATTGTACTCTATGTCATATTGCACACCATATTCAGTACAGACATTAAGAAGATCCTGTAACCCAGCACTGCTTGGACTAAAAACAACCAGGTCATCTGCATACATAAGATGATTTATTAGTGTTTTACCTAATATACACCCAGTGTTACAGGCTCTCAGCTGTATGGACAAATCATCAACATATAGATTAAATAAAATTGGAGACAAAATCCCACCCTGTCTGACACCATTGCTGACACCAAAGGGGGCAGAAATACTACTTCCCCATTTAACCTGCATGCTCTGATGAGCGTACCAGTAAGAGAGAATCCTCACGATGTATTGAGGAACTCCCCGTCTCTTCAATTTATCAAAAAGTTTTCTGTGGTTCACTCGATCAAAAGCCTTAGAGGCATCAATGAAACACATGAGGACAGATGATTTTTTAGCCCTATACAAACTGACTATTTCCTTGAGTGCATATATGCACATGTCAGTGCCGTGCTTTGGTTTGAAGCCAAACTGATTATCCAGAGAAGAGATGAACACACTAACTCTGTCAAACAAGATTCTTTCTAACACCTTAGATAAAATACTGGCTAGTGCAATCGGCCTGTAATTATCCAAACAGCTCACTTTTGAAGCTTTGTCTTTCATAACTGGTACCAATAAAATACACAGCATTGAGTCTGGTAATATGCCATGAATCATAAACCCAGTGAAACAGAGAAAGATGTTCACATTTTGGACAGAGAGGACAGATGGTTTGAAAGAGGAGTGAGGGAAGCCATCTATGTCCACTGTGAGCGACCATCTTTGAACAGAGGCGGTGGTTTACGACACCAACTGTCTGCCATCTATAATCCAGTTTTGAGTTCCCTCCCCAGACGCCTTAACGCCCACTCACATCCTGGGCCATCTGACCTCAAGAAATCGCATGATAAGGTGGGGCCAGATTTCACAATGAGCTCACCCGAAACCCTGGCTGATTGGGACCCACACCCGCTTTCACACCTTGGCTCAGGTGATTAGAGGATCATCAGGGGGTCCTTTTGTCCCTCTTTGGGGGGATACTCCCACTGGGTTTAAATCTGGGACTCTCGGCCATTTGACCTTAGAACTGAAGAAGCTTCTTGGATGAGAGGTGAAACGTCTTCAAGCAACTTAAAGAAGTCCAGACGCTTTTCTTTGCAAGCTCCTTTGATTACGATGACCTGGATGACTGAGAACCTTCACAGACAATTAAGAAAAATGTAAAAGTGCTGCTACGCTGGGGAATCGATCCTGGCCCTCCAGCTTCCAAAACGATAACATTAGCCGGAAGGCTAGCCTAAAGATAAAGCTTGGCCGTCAGGTTAAGTGGGAGTTTTCAAGCACAGGCTGAGACGCCAAAACACACTTGGGAATGTTCACGTGTTCACAATGTGTAATTAGAAAACGAATTAAGAAAAACTGAAAGTGCGGCCTGAGAACAGACAGCAGGCTTAACTAGCAGGACAAAGTAGCACGCAGTACTTGAAGGAGTCATCACAGCCAATCAGTTCTCAGGAAAATGGAACATCACATAAATATTTCTCTTCTTTTATTTTCATCAATGTATTTCCTTTGATATATTTTCTGTCAATATTTCTGCCTGATTAGAAGCTCATAGGCAGTTCCTGTCACTCTACAATAAAATAATGTAAAGGCTGCCCTCTCTGCCCTCCCACTAGCTGACCCAAGTAAACTGTGATAAGATACCCTACATGGACTAAGGTTCTTGGCCACATACATATAGATTTGCTTGGCTGTAGAAATCCATGCCATGAAGCTCCCAGCGCACATTTTTGATTCTTCTGTCTGTGGCAGAGGACTATGTACCCCTACCCATTTATTATGAACAAACAGCACAACTGTTTTTGCTTTTTTTCTATAATACACATGTATCATTTAGATTTATACTTATGTGGCAGCTATTTACTGACCTGACAAAGTTATTTGAAATGATGTCATGTCATCAATAAGACATGTTATTTTCCATGAAAACTAAAAGTGGGCAGATTCTCAAAAAATGAATGAGACATGCATGACCTTCTATGACTCTGTGGTGGCCTCAGCCATCTTTTACGGTGTGGTCTGCAGCAGCATCTCTGCTGGCGACAGGAAGAGACTGAACAGGCTGATCAGAAGGGCCAGCTCTATTCTAGGATGCCCTCTGGACCCAGTGGAGGTGGTGAGTGACAGGAGAATGGTGGCTAAGCTGTCATCCCTGATGGACAACATCTCCCACCCCATGCAGGAGACTCTGACAGCACTGAGCAGCAGTGGCGTGTCCAGCGGGGTGGCCTGGGGGTCCACAGGCCACACCCCTCCCCCCCAGACTTCTGGTTATTCTTCTTCAGGTAAATACAATCCTCTCCTCTCTTTAATTAAAATGTTCTTTCCCTTCTCAGGCAAACAGGCAGACGGGGATCCAGGCGGAAAGCATAGAGAGTGACGCTCAAGTAGGCTTTTTAAAATATTTGATTCCTCATCATCAGCGGCTTCTTTGTTTTTAGTCTCAGGGCATGACCATCACATGCGTTTGGTCAGGTGTTCAGTTAGTCTGTAAAGATGGGTTGACGCCCTCTTCTGGACAACATGAGCAAAACTTCCCTTAAAATGTTGTTCAGAACAGGGCTTCACGTTGTCATGTTTTTGCTTAGAGAAAGGTCCTGTGGTGTCTTCTGGTGTTTTTACTGCCAAATCTGATCATAGATAGCTTAGTGAAATGTATCTAGATGTGATTTCTGTTGCAAATCTATTTTGTCACGTCGAAATTACTTCAACGTGAAGCTCAGAGAGATTTGGATCTGACAGCAACATGCTGGGTCTAGTACAAAGACTCTGGACCTCAGGATCTGAGGTATTCAGGTTCGGTAGTCCACAAAAATGTACATTCTGGACCTCTAAGACTTCCATAATCCTAATCATTTGTTGTAGCTCATCACATTCCCTCGATGGCTTCATGTACTATTATCTATTGAAATCACCACTAAATCCTTGACTTGGTGGAAATGTTTCTCATCTCTACAATAGAGTTCATATGATATGAAAGCAGGATAATCTCCTGTAGTGTTTACAGTAAAAATGTGTAGTTTTTTCAAGTTTTCTCCTGTACTCTGCCATAGACACTATAAATTCAGCTGTTTCTCCCTGTGATCAACAGAACACGCTTTAAATGATAACATGGATAACGCTTCATTTTCTGGTTTTAGGCCCTGTTCAAGGCTGGAGAGCAGA